>NC_134559.1:751296-909760 GCF_025594145.1 Primulina tabacum
TGAAATATCAACAGGAAGTTTGCCAACGTAAATCATTCGGAGGTGAAATGAGTGCCGACCCAATCTTTTTTCGGTCCTCATGGAAGACATCAAGCAATAGCAGGTAAAAATTATCATAAGAAGAGTTCTAAAAAAATTTAAATATGTGAATTTTAATCTTACAACAGTTACTTATTAAAATTACTAACTAGCAGAGAACCTTGCAAAACAAAATAGTTCCTCTAACAGCAAAAAATCCCTCGGGATGGAAACTCTTAGAAGAACTATTTGCAAAAACCGAGATCTCGCGTCAAATTTTAGGTAACTTGGTCTTAGGATGTTTACTATCCAACTTTCCTCTCCACCAATTTAGAGACGATAAAATAAGAAGAGATAGATCACTTATCTTCATATATCTCCAAAATTAGATAAACTTCTGTCTCGCTCAATCTCTTCGTGATCAAACCATCAAACTTAGCAGGTAACCTTCTCGTCAAGGCCTGTGCCAAGCTTCTCAAAAAGGTTCATTTCCGGCTTAACTTCAAAATTTAAAATCTCGAGGTCAGCGATGCAAGTTTATAATACCAACAAAGTAAGAACTGCCACGCAAAATTAGAATCATAGAGATGCAATCAATTGGAAATTACATTAAAATGACAAATCATGCATGTCACATCAAGTAAAAGAAATCATGTCCTCGTATTTTTGTGTAGTCCACATAAGATGTGATAACAATGAAAGAAGTTGCTAGATGTGTAAGTTTTAAAACACATGAAGAAATTTCTAATACAACACAAAAATCTTATGTTTTATTTATTTAGAAGTTGATAAGTTTTCAAATCGTAATGTTCAACAATAGCTCAATATGAAGTACCTCAAGAAAGAATCCATAATCCTTGAATTGTGTCCTCTTACTGTTGAGATCTTTCTTGGCACAACCTCTCACTTGATTAAGAATTTTATTTCTTTACCCATGTATCGACATCCGTTATCGAGCACAATTCACATTATCCACGAAGCCCTCCACGACTTTGTTTAATGAAAATGATCGAGTAAACCTGGACTGCGAAACAAAAAAAAAAAGCCACGGAATAATTTAACCCATAAACAAGTCTGAAAAACCAATAATACGGAGGCAAAGAGTCACATGTACAATGTTTAATCATATCTTCTGAAATATGAATTCACCCTCTGACTTGAAATATCAACAGGAAGGTTGCCAACGTAAATCATTCGAGAGTGCCAACCAATCGTTCTTGGTCCTCATGGAGGACATCAAAGCAAATACTGCAGGTAAAAATTAATCATAAGAAGAGTTAAAAAAAATTTAAATATGTGAATGTTAATCTTACAACGATTACTTATTAAAATTACTAACTAGCAGAGAATCTTGCAAAAACAAATAGTTCCTCTTACAGCAAAAAATCCCTCGGGGATGGAAACTGTTAGAAGAACTATTTTGCAAAAACCAAGATCTCGCACCAAATTTGAGGTAACTTGGTCTAAGGATGTTTACTATCCAACTTTCCATCTCCACCAATTCTAGAGACGATAACAATAAGGAAGAGATAGATCACTTATCTTCGTATATCTCCAAAATTAGATAAACTTCTGTCTCGCTCAATCTCTTCGTGATCAAACCATCAAACTTAGCAGTAACCTTCTCGTCAAGGCAAAAGTTCTCTCAAGGCATGCCAAGCTTCTCAAAAAGGTTCATTTCCGGCTTAACTTCAAAATTTAAAATCTCGAGGTCAGTGATACAAGTTTATAATACCAATAAACTAAGAACTGCCACGCAAAATTAGAATCATAGAGGATGATGCTATCAATTGGAAATTACATTAAAATGACAAATCATGATGTCACAAAGTAAAAAATCATGTTCTCGTATTTTTTGTAGTCCACATAAATGATATGATAATCAATGAAAGAAGTTGCTAGATGTGGTAAGTTTTAAAACACATGAAGAAATTTCTAATACAACACAAAAATCTTAAGTTTTTTATTTATCGAAGTTGATAAGTTTTCAAATCGTAATGTTCAACAATAGCTCCAATATGAAGTACCTCAAGAAAAAATCCATATACCTTGAATTGTGTCTCTCTTACTGTTGAGATCTTTCTTGGCACAACCTCTCACTGATTAAGAATTTTATTTCTTAACCATGTAATGACATCCGTTTTCGAGCACAATTCACATTATCCACAAGCCCCACGACTTTGTTTAATGAAAATGATCGAGTAAACCTGGATGCGAAACAAAAAAAATAAAGCCACGGAATAATTTAACCCATAAACAAGTCTGAAAAACCAATAATACGGAGGCAAAGAGTCACATGTACAATGTTTAATCATATCTTCTGAAATATGAATTCACCCTCTCACTTGAAATATCAACAGGAAGGTTGCCAACGTAAATCATTCGAGAGTGCCAACCAATCGTTCTTGGTCCTCATGGAGGACATCAAAGCAAATACTGCAGGTAAAAATTAATCATAAGAAGAGTTCTAAAAAAATTAAATATGTGAAGTTACACGATTACTTATTAAAATTACTAACTAGCAGAGAATCTTGCAAAAACAAAATAGTTCCTCTTACAAGCAAAAAAAATCCCTCGGGGATGGAAACTGTTAGAAGAACTATTTTGCAAAAACCAAGATCTCGCCACCAAATTTGAGGTAACTTGGTCTAGAGGATGTTTACTATCCAACTTTCCATCCACCAATTCTAGAGACGATAACAAATAAGGAAGAGATAGATCACTTATCTTCATATATCTCCAAAATTAGATAAACGTCTGTCTCGCTCAATCTCTTCGTGATCAAACCATCAACTTAGCAGGTAACCTTCTCGTCAAGGCCTGTGCCAATCTTCTCAAAAAGGTTGATTTCCGGCTTAGCTTCAAAATTTAAAATCTCGAGGTCAGTGGATACAAGTTGTATAATACCAATAAACTAAGAACTGCCACGCAAATTAGAATCATAGAGGATGATGCTATCAATTGGAAATTACATTAAAATGACAAATCATGAGTGCATATCAAATAAGAGAATCATGTTCTCGTATTTTTATGTAGTCCACATAAATGATATGATAATCAATGAAAGAAGTTGCTAGATGTGGATAAGTTTAAAACCACATGAAGAAATTTATAATACAACACAAAAATCTTAGTTTTCTTTATTTATTTAAGTTTTCAAATAGTAATGTTCAACAATAGCTCCAATATGAAGTACCTCAAGAAAAAATCCATGATACCATGATCGTGTCCCTCTTACTGTTGAGATCCTTTTGGCACAACCTCTCACTTGATTAAGAATTTTATTCTTAACCCATGTAATGACATCCCTTTCGAGCACAATTCACATTATCCACGAAGCCCTCCACGACTTTGTTTAATGAAAATGATCGAGTAAACCTGGACATGCAAACAAAAAACATAAAGCCACGGAATAATGTAACCCATAAACAAGTCTGAAAAACCAATAATACGGAGGCCAAAGAGTCACATGTACAATGTTAATCATATCTTCTGAAATATGAATTCACCTCTCTGACTTGAAATATCAACAGGAAGGTTGCCAACGTAAATCATTCGAGAGTGCCAACCAATCTGTTCTTGGTCCTCATGGAGGACATCAAAGCAAATACTGCAGGTAAAAATTAATCATAGAAGAGTTCTAAAAAAAATTTAAATATGTGAATGTTACAACGATTACTTATTAAAATTACTAACTAGGCAGAGAATCTTGCAAAAACAAAATAGTTCCTCTTACAGCAAAAAAAAAATCCCTCGGGGATGGAAACTGTTAGAAGAACTATTTTGCAAAAAACCAAGATCTCGCACCAAATTTGAGGTAACTTGTCTAAGGATGTTTACTATCCAACTTTCCATCTCCACCAATTCTAGAGACGATAACAATAAGGAAGAGATAGATCACTTATCTTCATATATCTCCAAAATTAGATAAACTTCTGTCTCGCTCAATCTCTTCGTGATCAAACCATCAAACTTATGCAGGTAACCTTCTCGTCAAGGCCTGTGCCAAGCTTCTCAAAAAGGTGCATTTCCGGCTTACTTCAAAATTTAAAATCTCGAGGTCAGGATAGCAAGTTTATGAATACCAATAAAGTAAAGAACTGCCACGCAAAATTAGAATCATAGAGGATGATGCTAATCAATTGGAAATTACATTAAAATGACAAATCATGCAGTGTCGCATCAAAGTAAGAGAAATCATGTGTCTCGTATTTTTGGTGTAGTCCACATAATGATAGATAATCAATGAAAAGAAGTTGCTAGATGTGGATAAGTTTTAAAACACATGAAGAAATTTATAATACAACACAAAAATCTAAGTTTCTTTATTTATATAAGTTGATAAGTTTTCAAATCGTAATGTTCAACAATAGCTCAATATGAAGTACCTCAAGAAAAAATCCATGATACCATGAATCGTGTCCCTCTTACTGTTGAGATCCTTTTTGGAACAACCTCTCACTTGATTAAGAATTTTAATACTTAACCCATGTAATGACATCCCTTTTCGAGCACAATTCACATTATCCACGAAGCCCTCCACGACTTTGTTTAATGAAAATGATCGAGTAAACCTGGAATGCGAAACAAAAAAAAATAAAGCCACGGAATAATTTAACCCATAAACAAGTCTGAAAAACCAATAATACGGAGGCAAAAAGTCACATGTACAATGTTTAATCATATCTTCTGAAATATGAATTCACCCTCTCACTTGAAATATCAACAGGAAGGTTGCCAAAGTAAATCATTCGAGAGTGCCAACCAATCGTTCTTGGTCCTCATGGAGGACATCAAAGCAAATACTGCAGGTAAAAATTAATCATAAGAAGAATTCTAAAAAAAATTTAAATATGTGAATGTTACAACGATTACTTATTAAAATTACTAACTAGCAGAGAATCTTGCAAAAACAAAATAGTTCGTCTTACAGCAAAAAAATCCCTCGGGGATGGAAACTGTTAGAAGAACTATTTTGCAAAAACCAAGATCTCGCACCAAATTTGAGGTAACTTGGTCTAAGGATGTTTACTATCCAACTTTCCATCTCCACCAATTCTAGAGACGATAACAATAAGGAAGAGATAGATCACTTATCTTCATATATCTCCAAAATTAGATAAACTTCTGTCTCGCTCAATCTCTTCGTGATCAAACCATCAAACTTAGCAGGTAACCTTCTCGTCAAGGCCTGTGCCAAGCTTCTCAAAAAGGTTGATTTCCGGCTTAGCTTCAAAATTTAAAATCTCGAGGTCAGTGATGCAAGTTTATAATACCAATAAAGTAAAAACTGCCACGCAAAATTAGAATCATGGAGGATGATGCTATCAATTGTAAATTACATTAAAATGACAAATCATGAGTGTCATATCAAATAAGAGAAATCATGTTCTCGTATTTTTTATGTAGTCCACATAAATGATATGATAATCAATGAAAGAAGTTGCTAGATGTGGATAAGTTTTAAAACACATGAAGAAATTTATAATACAACACAAAAATCTTAAGTTTTCTTTATTTATATAAGTTGATAGTTTTCAAATCGTAATGTTCAACAATAGCTCCAATATGAAGTACCTCAAGAAAAAATCCATGATACCATGAATCGTGTCCCTCTTACTGTTGAGATCCTTTTTGGAACAACCTCTCACTTGATTAAGAATTTTATTTCTTAACCCATGTAATGACATCCCTTTTCGAGCACAATTCACATTATCCACAAAGCCCTCCACGACTTTTTTTAATGAAAATGATCGAGTAAACCTGGACTGCGAAACAAAAAAAATAAAGCCACGGAATAATTTAACCCATAAACAAGTCTGAAAAACCAATAATACGGAGGCCAAAGAGTCACATGTACAGTGTTTAATCATATCTTCTGAAATATGAATTCACCCTCTGCACTTGAAATATCAACAGGAAGGTTGCCAACGTAAATCATTCGAGAGTGCCAACCAATCGTTCTTGGTCCTCATGGAGGACATCAAAGCAAATAATACTGCAGGTAAAAATTAATCATAAGAAGAGTTCTAAAAAAATTTAAATATGTGAATGTTACAACGATTACTTATTAAAATTACTAACTAGCAGAGAATCTTGCAAAAACAAAATAGTTCCTCTTACAGCAAAAAAATCCCTCGGGGATGGAAACTGTTAGAAGAACTATTTTGCAAAAACCAAGATCTCGCACCAAATTTGAGGTAACTTGGTCTAAGGATGTTTACTATCCAACTTTCCATCTCCACCAATTCTAGAGACGATAACAATAAGGAAGAGATAGATCACTTATCTTCATATATCTCCAAAATTAGATAAACTTCTGTCTCGCTCAATCTCTTCGTGATCAAACCATCAAACTTAGCAGGTAACCTTCTCGTCAAGGCCTGTGCCAAGCTTCTCAAATTTAAAATCTCGAGGTCAGTGATACAAGTTTATAATACCAATAAACTAAGAACTGCCACGCAAAATTAGAATCATGGAGGATGATGCTATCAATTGTAAATTACATTAAAATGACAAATCATGAGTGTCATATCAAATAAGAGAAATCATGTTCATCGTATTTTTTATGTAGTCCACATAAATGATATGATAATCAATGAAAGAAGTTGCTAGATGTGGATAAGTTTTAAAACACATGAAGAAATTTATAATACAACACAAAAATCTTAAGTTTTCTTTATTTATATAAGTTGATAAGTTTTCAAATCGTAATGTTCAACAATAGCTCCAATATGAAGTACCTCAAGAAAAAATCCATGATACCATGAATCGTGTCCCTCTTACTGTTGAGATCCTTTTTGGCACAACCTCTCACTTGATTAAGAATTTTATTTCTTAACCCATGTAATGACATCCCTTTTCGAGCACAATTCACATTATCCACAAAGCCCTCCACGACTTTGTTTAATGAAAATGATCGAGTAAACCTGGACTGCGAAACAAAAAAAATAAAGCCACGGAATAATTTAACCCATAAACAAGTCTGAAAAACCAATAATACGGAGGCCAAAGAGTCACATGTACAGTGTTTAATCATATCTTCTGAAATATGAATTCATCCCTCTGACTTGAAATATCAACAGGAAGGTTGCCAACGTAAATCATTCGAGAGTGCCAACCAATCGTTCTTGGTCCTCATGGAGGACATCAAAGCAAATACTGCAGGTAAAAATTAATCATAAGAAGAGTTCTAAAAAAAATTTAAATATGTGAATGTTACAACGATTACTTATTAAAATTACTAACTAGCAGAGAATCTTGCAAAAACAAAATAGTTCCTCTTACAGCAAAAAAATCCCTCGGGGATGGAAACTGTTAGAAGAACTATTTTGCAAAAACCAAGATCTCGCACCAAATTTGAGGTAACTTGGTCTAAGGATGTTTACTATCCAACTTTCCATCTCCACCAATTCTAGAGACGATAACAATAAGGAAGAGATAGATCACTTATCTTCATATATCTCCAAATTAGATAAACTTCTGTCTCGCTCAATCTCTTCGTGATCAAACCATCAAACTTAGCAGGTAACCTTCTCGTCAAGGCCTGTGCCAAGCTTCTCAAAAAGGTTGATTTCCGGCTTAGCTTCAAAATTTAAAATCTCGAGGTCAGTGATACAAGTTTATAATACCAATAAACTAAGAACTGCCACGCAAAATTAGAATCATGGAGGATGATGCTATCAATTGGAAATTACATTAAAATGACAAATCATGAGTGTCATATCAAATAAGAGAAATCATGTTCTCGTATTTTTTATGTAGTCCACATAAATGATATGATAACAATGAAGAAGTTGCTAGATGTTGATAAGTTTTAAAACACATGAAGAAATTTATAATACAACACAAAAATCTTAAGTTTTCTTTATTTATATAAGTTGATAAGTTTTCAAATAGTAATGTTCAACAATAGCTCCAATATGAAGTACCTCAAGAAAAAATCCATGATACCATGAATCGTGTCCCTCTTACTGTTGAGATCCTTTTGGCACAACCTCTCACTTGATTAAGAATTTTATTTCTTAACCCATGTAATGACATCCCTTTTCGAGCACAATTCACATTATCCACAAAGCCCTCCACGACTTTGTTTAATGAAAATGATCGAGTAAACCTGGAATGCGAAACAAAAAAAATAAAGCCACGGAATAATTTAACCCATAAACAAGTCTGAAAAACCAATAATACGGAGGCCAAAGAGTCACATGTACAGTGTTTAATCATATCTTCTGAAATATGAATTCACCCTCTCACTTGAAATATCAACAGGAAGGTTGCCAACGTAAATCATTCGAGAGTGCCAACCAATCGTTCTTGGTCCTCATGGAGGACATCAAAGCAAATAATACTGCAGGTAAAAATTAATCATAAGAAGAGTTCTAAAAAAATTTAAATATGTGAATGTTACAACGATTACTTATTAAAATTACTAACTAGCAGAGAATCTTGCAAAAACAAAATAGTTCCTCTTACAGCAAAAAAATCCCTCGGGGATGGAAACTGTTAGAAGAACTATTTTGCAAAAACCAAGATCTCGCACCAAATTTGAGGTAACTTGGTCTAAGGATGTTTACTATCCAACTTTCCATCTCCACCAATTCTAGAGACGATAACAATAAGGAAGAGATAGATCACTTATCTTCATATATCTCCAAAATTAGATAAACTTCTGTCTCGCTCAATCTCTTCGTGATCAAACCATCAAACTTAGCAGGTAACCTTCTCGTCAAGGCCTGTGCCAAGCTTCTCAAAAAGGTTGATTTCCGGCTTAGCTTCAAAATTTAAAATCTCGAGGTCAGTGATACAAGTTTATAATACCAATAAACTAAGAACTGCCACGCAAAATTAGAATCATAGAGGATGATGCTATCAATTGGAAATTACATTAAAATGACAAATCATGAGTGTCAGCATCAAAGTAAGAGAATCATGTTCTCGTATTTTTGGTGTAGTCCACATAAATGATATGATAATCAATGAAAGAAGTTGCTAGATGTTGATAAGTTTTAAAACACATGAAGAAATTTATAATACAACACAAAAATCTAAAGTTTCCTTTATTTATATAAGTTGATAAGTTTTCAAATCGTAATGTTCAACAATAGCTCCAATATGAAGTACCTCAAGAAAGAATCCATAATACCATTGAATTGTGTCTCTCTTACTGTTGAGATCTTTCTTGGCACAACCTCTCACTTGATTAAGAATTTTATTTCTTAACCCATGTATCGACATCCGTTATCGAGCACAATTCACATTATCCACGAAGCCCTCCACGACTTTGTTTAATGAAAATGATCGAGTAAACCTGAAATGCGAAACAAAAAAAATAAAGCCACGGAATAATTTAACCCATAAACAAGTCTGAAAAACCAATAATACGGAGGCCAAAGAGTCACATGTACAGTGTTTAATCATATCTTCTGAAATATGAATTCACCCTCTCACTTGAAATATCAACAGGAAGGTTGCCAACGTAAATCATTCGAGAGTGCCAACCAATCGTTCTTGGTCCTCATGGAGGACATCAAAGCAAATAATACTGCAGGTAAAAATTAATCATAAGAAGAGTTCTAAAAAAAATTTAAATATGTGAATGTTACAACGATTACTTATTAAAATTACTAACTAGCAGAGAATCTTGCAAAAACAAAATAGTTCCTCTTACAGCAAAAAAATCCCTCGGGGATGGAAACTGTTAGAATAACTATTTTGCAAAAACCAAGATCTCGCACCAAATTTGAGGTAACTTGGTCTAAGGATGTTTACTATCCAACTTTCCATCTCCACCAATTCTAGAGACGATAACAATAAGGAAGAGATAGATCACTTATCTTCATATATCTCCAAAATTAGATAAACTTCTGTCTCGCTCAATCTCTTCGTGATCAAACCATCAAACTTAGCAGGTAACCTTCTCGTCAAGGCCTGTGCCAAGCTTCTCAAAAAGGTTGATTTCCGGCTTAGCTTCAAAATTTAAAATCTCGAGGTCAGTGATACAAGTTTATAATACCAATAAACTAAGAACTGTCACGCAAAATTAGAATCATGGAGGATGATGCTATCAATTGTAAATTACATTAAAATGACAAATCATGAGTGTCATATCAAATAAGAGAAATCATGTTCTCGTATTTTTTATGTAGTCCACATAAATGATATGATAATCAATGAAAGAAGTTGCTAGATGTGGATAAGTTTTAAAACACATGAAGAAATTTATAATACAACACAAAAATCTTAAGTTTTCTTTATTTATATAAGTTGATAAGTTTTCAAATCGTAATGTTCAACAATAGCTCCAATATGAAGTACCTCAAGAAAAAATCCATGATACCATGAATCGTGTCCCTCTTACTGTTGAGATCCTTTTTGGAACAACCTCTCACTTGATTAAGAATTTTATTTCTTAACCCATGTAATGACATCCCTTTTCGAGCACAATTCACATTATCCACAAAGCCCTCCACGACTTTTTTTAATGAAAATGATCGAGTAAACCTGGACTGCGAAACAAAAAAAATAAAGCCACGGAATAATTTAACCCATAAACAAGTCTGAAAAACCAATAATACGGAGGCCAAAGAGTCACATGTACAGTGTTTAATCATATCTTCTGAAATATGAATTCACCCTCTGACTTGAAATATCAACAGGAAGGTTGCCAACGTAAATCATTCGAGAGTGCCAACCAATCGTTCTTGGTCCTCATGGAGGACATCAAAGCAAATAATACTGCAGGTAAAAATTAATCATAAGAAGAGTTCTAAAAAAATTTAAATATGTGAATGTTACAACGATTACTTATTAAAATTACTAACTAGCAGAGAATCTTGCAAAAACAAAATAGTTCCTCTTACAGCAAAAAAATCCCTCGGGGATGGAAACTGTTAGAAGAACTATTTTGCAAAAACCAAGATCTCGCACCAAATTTGAGGTAACTTGGTCTAAGGATGTTTACTATCCAACTTTCCATCTCCACCAATTCTAGAGACGATAACAATAAGGAAGAGATAGATCACTTATCTTCATATATCTCCAAAATTAGATAAACTTCTGTCTCGCTCAATCTCTTCGTGATCAAACCATCAAACTTAGCAGGTAACCTTCTCGTCAAGGCCTGTGCCAAGCTTCTCAAAAAGGTTGATTTCCGGCTTAGCTTCAAAATTTAAAATCTCGAGGTCAGTGATACAAGTTTATAATACCAATAAACTAAGAACTGTCACGCAAAATTAGAATCATGGAGGATGATGCTATCAATTGGAAATTACATTAAAATGACAAATCATGAGTGTCATATCAAATAAGAGAAATCATGTTCTCGTATTTTTTATGTAGTCCACATAAATGATATGATAATCAATGAAAGAAGTTGCTAGATGTGGATAAGTTTTAAAACACATGAAGAAATTTATAATACAACACAAAAATCTTAAGTTTTCTTTATTTATATAAGTTGATAAGTTTTCAAATCGTAATGTTCAACAATAGCTCCAATATGAAGTACCTCAAGAAAGAATCCATGATACCTTGAATCGTGTCCCTCTTACTGTTGAGATCCTTTTTGGCACAACCTCTCACTTGATTAAGAATTTTATTTCTTAACCCATGTAATGACATCCCTTTTCGAGCACAATTCACATTATCCACCAAGCCCTCCACGACTTTGTTTAATGAAAATGATCGAGTAAACCTGGAATGCGAAACAAAAAAAATAAAGCCACGAAATAATTTAACCCATAAACAAGTCTGAAAAACCAATAATACGGAGGCCAAAGAGTCACATGTACAATGTTTAATCATATCTTCTGAAATATGAATTCACCCTCTAACTTGAAATATCAACAGGAAGGTTGCCAACGTAAATCATTCGAGAGTGCCAACCAATCGTTCTTGGTCCTCATGGAGGACATCAAAGCAATAATACTGCAGGTAAAAATTAATCATAAGAAGAGTTCTAAAAAAAATTTAAATATGTGAATGTTACAACGATTACTTATTAAAATTACTAACCTAGCAGAGAATCTTGCAAAAACAAAATAGTTCCTCTTACAGCAAAAAAATCCCTCGGGGATGGAAACTGTTAGAAGAACTATTTTGCAAAAACCAAGATCTCGCACCAAATTTGAGGTAACTTGGTCTAAGGATGTTTACTATCCAACTTTCCATCTCCACCAATTCTAGAGACGATAACAATAAGGAAGAGATAGATCACTTATCTTCATATATCTCCAAAATTAGATAAACTTCTGTCTCGCTCAATCTCTTCGTGATCAAACCATCAAACTTAGCAGGTAACCTTCTCGTCAAGGCCTGTGCCAAGCTTCTCAAAAAGGTTGATTTCCGGCTTAGCTTCAAAATTTAAAATCTCGAGGTCAGTGATACAAGTTTATAATACCAATAAACTAAGAACTGCCACGCAAAATTAGAATCATAGAGGATGATGCTATCAATTGGAAATTACATTAAAATGACAAATCATGCATGTCGCATCACGTAAAAGAAATCATGTTCTCGTATTTTTGGTGTAGTCCACATAAATAATATGATAATCAATGAAAGAAGTTGCTAGATGTTGATAAGTTTTAAAACACATGAAGAAATTTATAATACAACACAAAAATCTTAAGTTTTCTTTATTTATATAAGTTGATAAGTTTTCAAATAGTAATGTTCAACAATAGCTCCAATATGAAGTACCTCAAGAAAAAATCCATGATACCATGAATCGTGTCCCTCTTACTGTTGAGATCCTTTTTGGCACAACCTCTCACTTGATTAAGAATTTTATTTCTTAACCCATGTAATGACATCCCTTTTCGAGCACAATTCACATTATCCACAAAGCCCTCCACGACTTTGTTTAATGAAAATGATCTAGTAAACCTGGAATGCGAAACAAAAAAAATAAAGCCACGAAATAATTTAACCCATAAACAAGTCTGAAAAACCAATAATACGGAGGCAAAGAGTCACATGTACAATGTTTAATCATATCTTCTGAAATATGAATTTACCCTCTAACTTGAAATATCAACAGGAAGGTTGCCAACGTAAATCATTCGAGAGTGCCAACCAATCGTTCTTGGTCCTCATGGAGGACATCAAAGCAAATACTGCAGGTAAAAATTAATCATAAGAAGAGTTCTAAAAAAAATTTAAATATGTGAATGTTACAACGATTACTTATTAAAATTACTAACTAGCAGAGAATCTTGCAAAAACAAAATAGTTCCTCTTACAGCAAAAAAATCCCTCGGGGATGGAAACTGTTAGAAGAACTATTTTGCAAAAACCAAGATCTCGCACCAAATTTGAGGTAACTTGGTCTGAGGATGTTTACTATCCAACTTTCCATCTCCACCAATTCTAGAGACGATAACAATAAGGAAGAGATAGATCACTTATCTTCATATATCTCCAAAATTAGATAAACTTCTGTCTCGCTCAATCTCTTCGTGATCAAACCATCAAACTTAGCAGGTAACCTTCTCGTCAAGGCCTGTGCCAAGCTTCTCAAAAAGGTTGATTACAAGTTTATAATACCAATAAACTAAGAACTGCCACGCAAAATTAGAATCATAGAGGATGATGCTATCAATTGGAAATTACATTAAAATGACAAATCATGAGTGTCACATCAAATAAGAGAAATTTTGTTCTCGTATTTTTGGTGTAGTCAACATAAATGATTTGATAATCAATGAAAGAAGTTGCTAGATGTCGGTAAGTTTTAAAACACATGAAGAAATTTCTAATACAACACAAAAATCTTAAGTTTTCTTTATTTATATAAGTTGATAAGTTTTCAAATCGTAATGTTCAACAATAGCTCCAATATGAAGTACCTCAAGAAAGAATCCATAATACCTTGAATTGTGTCTCTCTTACTGTTGAGATCCTTCTTGGCACAACCTCTCACTTGATTAAGAATTTTATTTCTTTACCCATGTATCGACATCCGTTATCGAGCACAATTCACATTATCCACGAAGCCCTCCACGACTTTGTTTAATGAAAATGATCGAGTAAACCTGGAATGCGAAACAAAAAAAATAAAGCCACGGAATAATTGAACCCCTAAACAAGTCTGAAAAACCAATAATACGGAGGCCAAAGAGTCACATGTACAATGTTTAATCATATCTTCTGAAATATGAATTCACCCTCTCGACTTGAAATATCAACAGGAAGGTTGCCAACGTAAATCATTCGAGAGTGCCAACCAATCGTTCTTGGTCCTCATGGAGGACATCAAAGCAAATACTGCAGGTAAAAATTAATCATAAGAAGAGTTCTAAAAAAAATTTAAATATGTGAATGTTACAACGATTACTTATTAAAATTACTAACCTAGCAGAGAATCTTGCAAAAACAAAATAGTTCCTCTTACAGCAAAAAAATCCCTCGGGGATGGAAACTGTTAGAAGAACTATTTTGCAAAAACCAAGATCTCGCACCAAATTTGAGGTAACTTGGTCTAAGGATGTTTACTATCCAACTTTCCATCTCCACCAATTCTAGAGACGATAACAATAAGGAAGAGATAGATCACTTATCTTCATATATCTCCAAAATTAGATAAACTTCTGTCTCGCTCAATCTCTTCGTGATCAAACCATCAAACTTAGCAGGTAACCTTCTCGTCAAGGCCTGTGCCAAGCTTCTCAAAAAGGTTGATTTCCGGCTTAGCTTCAAAATTTAAAATCTCGAGGTCAGTGATGACAAGTTTATAATACCAATAAACTAAGAACTGCCACGCAAAATTAGAATCATAGAGGATGATGCTATCAATTGGAAATTACATTAAAATGACAAATCATGAGTGTCATATCAAATAAGAGAAATCATGTTCTCGTATTTTTTATGTAGTCCACATAAATGATATGATAATCAATGAAAGAAGTTGCTAGATGTTGATAAGTTTTAAAACACATGAAGAAATTTCTAATACAACACAAAAATCTCAAGTTTTCTTTATTTATAGAAGTTGATAAGTTTTCAAATAGTAATGTTCAACAATAGCTCCAATATGAAGTACCTCAAGAAAGAATCCATAATACCTTGAATTGTGTCTCTCTTACTGTTGAGATCCTTCTTGGCACAACCTCTCACTTGATTAAGAATTTTATTTCTTTACCCATGTATCGACATCCGTTATCGAGCACAATTCACATTATCCACGAAGCCCTCCACGACTTTGTTTAATGAAAATGATCGAGTAAACCTGAATGCGAAACAAAAAAATAAAGCCACGGAATAATTGAACCCCTAAACAAGTCTGAAAAACCAATAATACGGAGGCAAAGAGTCACATGTACAATGTTTAATCATATCTTCTGAAATATGAATTCACCTCTCTGACTTGAAATATCAACAGGAAGGTTGCCAACGTAAATCATTCGAGAGTGCCAACCAATCGTTCTTGGTCCTCATGGAGGACATCAAAGCAAATACTGCAGGTAAAAATTAATCATAAGAAGAGTTCTAAAAAAAATTTAAATATGTGAATGTTACAACGATTACTTATTAAAATTACTAACCAGCAGAGAATCTTGCAAAAACAAAATAGTTCCTCTTACAGCAAAAAAATCCCTCGGGGATGGAAACTGTTAGAAGAACTATTTTGCAAAAACCAAGATCTCGCACCAAATTTGAGGTAACTTGGTCTAAGGATGTTTACTATCCAACTTTCCATCTCCACCAATTCTAGAGACGATAACAATAAGGAAGAGATAGATCACTTATCTTCATATATCTCCAAAATTAGATAAACTTCTGTCTCGCTCAATCTCTTCGTGATCAAACCATCAAACTTAGCAGGTAACCTTCTCGTCAAGGCCTGTGCCAAGCTTCTCAAAAAGGTTGATTTCCGGCTTAGCTTCAAAATTTAAAATCTCGAGGTCAGTGATACAAGTTTATAATACCAATAAACTAAGAACTGCCACGCAAAATTAGAATCATAGAGGATGATGCTATCAATTGGAAATTACATTAAAATGACAAATCATGAGTGTCACATCAAATAAGAGAAATTTTGTTCTCGTATTTTTGGTGTAGTCAACATAAATGATTTGATAATCAATGAAAGAAGTTGCTAGATGTCGGTAAGTTTTAAAACACATGAAGAAATTTCTAATACAACACAAAAATCTTAAGTTTTCTTTATTTATATAAGTTGATAAGTTTTCAAATCGTAATGTTCAACAATAGCTCCAATATGAAGTACCTCAAGAAAGAATCCATAATACCTTGAATTGTGTCTCTCTTACTGTTGAGATCTTTCTTGGCACAACCTCTCACTTGATTAAGAATTTTATTTCTTTACCCATGTATCGACATCCGTTATCGAGCACAATTCACATTATCCACGAAGCCCTCCACGACTTTGTTTAATGAAAATGATCGAGTAAACCTGGACTGCGAAACAAAAAAAATAAAGCCACGGAATAATTGAACCCCTAAACAAGTCTGAAAAACCAATAATACGGAGGCAAAGAGTCACATGTACAATGTTTAATCATATCTTCTGAAATATGAATTCATCCTCTGACTTGAAATATCAACAGGAAGGTTGCCAACGTAAATCATTCGAGAGTGCCAACCAATCGTTCTTGGTCCTCATGGAGGACATCAAAGCAAATACTGCAGGTAAAAATTAATCATAAGAAGAGTTCTAAAAAAAATTTAAATATGTGAATGTTACAACGATTACTTATTAAAATTACTAACTAGCAGAGAATCTTGCAAAAACAAAATAGTTCCTCTTACAGCAAAAAAATCCCTCGGGGATGGAAACTGTTAGAAGAACTATTTTGCAAAAACCAAGATCTCGCACCAAATTTGAGGTAACTTGGTCTAAGGATGTTTACTATCCAACTTTCCATCTCCACCAATTCTAGAGACGATAACAATAAGGAAGAGATAGATCACTTATCTTCATATATCTCCAAAATTAGATAAACTTCTGTCTCGCTCAATCTCTTCGTGATCAAACCATCAAACTTAGCAGGTAACCTTCTCGTCAAGGCCTGTGCCAAGCTTCTCAAAAAGGTTGATTTCCGGCTTAGCTTCAAAATTTAAAATCTCGAGGTCAGTGATACAAGTTTATAATACCAATAAACTAAGAACTGCCACGCAAAATTAGAATCATAGAGGATGATGCTATCAATTGGAAATTACATTAAAATGACAAATCATGAGTGTCACATCAAATAAGAGAAATTTTGTTCTCGTATTTTTGGTGTAGTCAACATAAATGATTTGATAATCAATGAAAGAAGTTGCTAGATGTCGGTAAGTTTTAAAACACATGAAGAAATTTCTAATACAACACAAAAATCTTAAGTTTTCTTTATTTATATAAGTTGATAAGTTTTCAAATCGTAATGTTCAACAATAGCTCCAATATGAAGTACCTCAAGAAAGAATCCATAATACCTTGAATTGTGTCTCTCTTACTGTTGAGATCTTTCTTGGCACAACCTCTCACTTGATTAAGAATTTTATTTCTTTACCCATGTATCGACATCCGTTATCGAGCACAATTCACGTTATCCACGAAGCCCTCCACGACTTTGTTTAATGAAAATGATCGAGTAAACCTGAAATGCGAAACAAAAAAAATAAAGCCACGGAATAATTTAACCCATAAACAAGTCTGAAAAACCAATAATACGGAGGCCAAAGAGTCACATGTACAATGTTTAATCATATCTTCTGAAATATGAATTCACCCTCTCACTTGAAATATCAACAGGAAGGTTGCCAACGTAAATCATTCGAGAGTGCCAACCAATCGTTCTTGGTCCTCATGGAGGACATCAAAGCAAATACTGCAGGTAAAAATTAATCATAAAAAGAGTTCTAAAAAAAATTTAAATATGTGAATGTTACAACGATTACTTATTAAAATTACTAACCAGCAGAGAATCTTGCAAAAACAAAATAGTTCCTCTTACAGCAAAAAAATCCCTCGGGGATGGAAACTGTTAGAAGAACTATTTTGCAAAAACCAAGATCTCGCACCAAATTTGAGGTAACTTGGTCTAAGGATGTTTACTATCCAACTTTCCATCTCCACCAATTCTAGAGACGATAACAATAAGGAAGAGATAGATCACTTATCTTCATATATCTCCAAAATTAGATAAACTTCTGTCTCGCTCAATCTCTTCGTGATCAAACCATCAAACTTAGCAGGTAACCTTCTCGTCAAGGCCTGTGCCAAGCTTCTCAAAAAGGTTGATTTTCGGCTTAGCTTCAAAATTTAAAATCTCGAGGTCAGTGATACAAGTTTATAATACCAATACACTAAGAACTGCCACGCAAAATTAGAATCATAGAGGATGATGCTATCAATTGGAAATTACATTAAAATGACAAATCATGAGTGTCACATCAAATAAGAGAAATTTTGTTCTCGTATTTTTGGTGTAGTCAACATAAATGATTTGATAATCAATGAAAGAAGTTGCTAGATGTCGGTAAGTTTTAAAACACATGAAGAAATTTCTAATACAACACAAAAATCTTAAGTTTTCTTTATTTATATAAGTTGATAAGTTTTCAAATCGTAATGTTCAACAATAGCTCCAATATGAAGTACCTCAAGAAAGAATCCATAATACCTTGAATTGTGTCTCTCTTACTGTTGAGATCTTTCTTGGCACAACCTCTCACTTGATTAAGAATTTTATTTCTTTACCCATGTATCGACATCCGTTATCGAGCACAATTCACATTATCCACGAAGCCCTCCACGACTTTGTTTAATGAAAATGATCGAGTAAACCTGGACTGCGAAACAAAAAAAATAAAGCCACGGAATAATTGAACCCCTAAACAAGTCTGAAAAACCAATAATACGGAGGCAAAGAGTCACATGTACAATGTTTAATCATATCTTCTGAAATATGAATTCACCCTCTGCACTTGAAATATCAACAGGAAGGTTGCCAACGTAAATCATTCGAGAGTGCCAACCAATCGTTCTTGGTCCTCATGGAGGACATCAAAGCAAATACTGCAGGTAAAAATTAATCATAAGAAGAGTTCTAAAAAAAATTTAAATATGTGAATGTTACAACGATTACTTATTAAAATTACTAACTAGCAGAGAATCTTGCAAAAACAAAATAGTTCCTCTTACAGCAAAAAAATCCCTCGGGGATGGAAACTGTTAGAAGAACTATTTTGCAAAAACCAAGATCTCGCACCAAATTTGAGGTAACTTGGTCTGAGGATGTTTACTATCCAACTTTCCATCTCCACCAATTCTAGAGACGATAACAATAAGGAAGAGATAGATCACTTATCTTCATATATCTCCAAAATTAGATAAACTTCTGTCTCGCTCAATCTCTTCGTGATCAAACCATCAAACTTAGCAGGTAACCTTCTCGTCAAGGCCTGTGCCAA
This sequence comes from Primulina tabacum, assembly GCF_025594145.1. Classification (NCBI taxonomy): domain Eukaryota; kingdom Viridiplantae; phylum Streptophyta; class Magnoliopsida; order Lamiales; family Gesneriaceae; genus Primulina; species Primulina tabacum. The sequence goes on from NC_134559.1 coordinate 770,737, forward strand.
GCTTCTCAAAAAGGTTGATTTCCGGCTTAGCTTCAAAATTTAAAATCTCGAGGTCAGTGATACAAGTTTATAATACCAATAAACTAAGAACTGCCACGCAAAATTAGAATCATAGAGGATGATGCTATCAATTGGAAATTACATTAAAATGACAAATCATGAGTGTCATATCAAATAAGAGAAATCTTGTTCTCGTATTTTTGATGTAGTCCACATAAATGATATGATAATCAATGAAAGAAGTTGCTAGATGTCGGTAAGTTTTAAAACACATGAAGAAATTTCTAATACAACACAAAAATCTTAAGTTTTCTTTATTTATATAAGTTGATAAGTTTTCAAATCGTAATGTTCAACAATAGCTCCAATATGAAGTACCTCAAGAAAGAATCCATGAATACCATTGAATTGTGTCTCTCTTACTGTTGAGATCCTTTCTTGGCACAACCTCTCACTTGATTAAGAATTTTATTTCTTACCCATGTATCGACATCCGTTATCGAGCACAATTCACATTATCCACGAAGCCCTCCACGACTTTGTTTAATGAAAATGATCGAGTAAACCTGAAATGCGAAACAAAAAAATAAAGCCACGGAATAATTTAACCCATAAACAAGTCTGAAAAACCAATAATACGGAGGCCAAAGAGTCACATGTACAATGTTTAATCATATCTTCTGAAATATGAATTCACCTCTCTGACTTGAAATATCAACAGGAAGGTTGCCAAAGTAAATCATTCGAGAGTGCCAACCAATCGTTCTTGGTCCTCATGGAGGACATCAAAGCAAATACTGCAGGTAAAAATTAATCATAAGAAGAGTTCTAAAAAAAATTTAAATATGTGAATGTTACAACGATTACTTATTAAAATTACTAACTAGCAGAGAATCTTGCAAAAACAAAATAGTTCCTCTTACAGCAAAAAAATCCCTCGAGGATGGAAACTGTTAGAAGAACTATTTTGCAAAAACCAAGATCTCGCACCAAATTTGAGGTAACTTGGTCTGAGGATGTTTACTATCCAACTTTCCATCTCCACCAATTCTAGAGACGATAACAATAAGGAAGAGATAGATCACTTATCTTCATATATCTCCAAAATTAGATAAACTTCTGTCTCGCTCAATCTCTTCGTGATCAAACCATCAAACTTAGCAGGTAACCTTCTCGTCAAGGCCTGTGCCAAGCTTCTCAAAAAGGTTCATTTCCGGCTTAGCTTCAAAATTTAAAATCTCGAGGTCAGTGATGCAAGTTTATAATACCAATAAACTAAGAACTGCCACGCAAAATTAGAATCATAGAGGATGATGCTATCAATTGGAAATTACATTAAAATGACAAATCATGAGTGTCATATCAAATAAGAGAAATCATGTTCTCGTATTTTTTATGTAGTCCACATAAATGATATGATAATCAATGAAAGAAGTTGCTAGATGTCGGTAAGTTTTAAAACACATGAAGAAATTTCTAATACAACACAAAAATCTCAAGTTTTCTTTATTTATAGAAGTTGATAAGTTTTCAAATAGTAATGTTCAACAATAGCTCCAATATGAAGTACCTCAAGAAAGAATCCATAATACCTTGAATTGTGTCCCTCTTACTGTTGAGATCTTTCTTGGCACAACCTCTCACTTGATTAAGAATTTTATTTCTTTACCCATGTATCGACATCCGTTATCGAGCACAATTCACGTTATCCACGAAGCCCTCCACGACTTTGTTTAATGAAAATGATCGAGTAAACCTGAAATGCGAAACAAAAAAAATAAAGCCACGGAATAATTTAACCCATAAACAAGTCTGAAAAACCAATAATACGGAGGCCAAAGAGTCACATGTACACTGTTTAATCATATCTTCTGAAATATGAATTCACCCTCTCACTTGAAATATCAACAGGAAGGTTGCCAAAGTAAATCATTCGAGAGTGCCAACCAATCGTTCTTGGTCCTCATGGAGGACATCAAAGCAAATACTGCAGGTAAAAATTAATCATAAGAAGAGTTCTAAAAAAAATTTAAATCTGTGAATGTTACAACGATTACTTATTAAAATTACTAACTAGCAGAGAATCTTGCAAAAACAAAATAGTTCCTCTTACAGCAAAAAAATCCCTCGAGGATGGAAACTGTTAGAAGAACTATTTTGCAAAAACCAAGATCTCGCACCAAATTTGAGGTAACTTGGTCTAAGGATGTTTACTATCCAACTTTCCATCTCCACCAATTCTAGAGACGATAACAATAAGGAAGAGATAGATCACTTATCTTCATATATCTCCAAAATTAGATAAACTTCTGTCTCGCTCAATCTCTTCGTGATCAAACCATCAAACTTAGCAGGTAACCTTCTCGTCAAGGCCTGTGCCAAGCTTCTCAAAAAGGTTCATTTCCGGCTTAGCTTCAAAATTTAAAATCTCGAGGTCAGTGATGCAAGTTTATAATACCAATAAACTAAGAACTGCCACGCAAAATTAGAATCATAGAGGATGATGCTATCAATTGGAAATTACATTAAAATGACAAATCATGAGTGTCATATCAAATAAGAGAAATCATGTTCTCGTATTTTTTATGTAGTCCACATAAATGATATGATAATCAATGAAAGAAGTTGCTAGATGTTGATAAGTTTTAAAACACATGAAGAAATTTCTAATACAACACAAAAATCTCAAGTTTTCTTTATTTATAGAAGTTGATAAGTTTTCAAATAGTAATGTTCAACAATAGCTCCAATATGAAGTACCTCAAGAAAAAATCAAGAATACCTTGAATTGTGTCCCTCTTACTGTTGAGATCTTTCTTGGCACAACCTCTCACTTGATTAAGAATTTTATTGCACAATGCACATTATCCACAAAGCCCTCCACAACTTTGCTTAATGAAAATGATAAGAGTAAACATGGACTGTGAGACAAAAAAATAAAGCCACGGAATAATTGAACTCATAAACAAGTCTGAAAAACCAATGATACAGAGGCAAAGAGTTACATGTACAATGTTTAATCATACCTTCTAAAATACGAATTCACCCTCTGACTTGAAATATCAACAGGAAGGTTGCCAACGTAAATCATTCGAGAGTGCCAACCAATCTTTCTTGGTCCTCATGGAAGAAATCAAAGCAAATACTGCAGGTAAAAATTAATCATAAAAAGAGTTCTAAAAAAAATTTAAATATGTAAATGTTAATCTTACAACAATTACTTATTAAAATTATTAACTAGCAGAGAATCTTGCAAAACAAAATAGTTCCTCTTACAGCAAAAAAATCCCTCGGGGATGGAAACTGTTAGAAGAACTATTTTGCAAAAACCAAGATCTCGCGTATCAAACTTTCCTTCTCCACCAATTCTAGAGACGATAAAAATAAAGAAGAGATAGATCACTTATCTTCATATATCTCCAAAATTAGATAAACTTCTGTCTCGCTCAATCTCTTCGTGATCAAACCATCAAACTTAGCAGGTAACCTTCTCGTCAAGGCTTGTGCCAAGCTTCTCAAAAAAGTAGATTTCCGGCTTAACTTCAAAATTTAAAATCTCGAGGTCAGTGATGCAAGTTTATAATACCAATAAACCAAGAACTGCCACGTAAAATTAAAATTATAGAGGATGATGCTATCAATTGGATATTACAGTAAACTCACAAATTTTTTATTTTATTTTTTTTTATCGGAAACTATCATTATATTATAGTAATACTTAGGATTACAAAGCTACCGGATGAGCGATCCACAATCCACCACAGTAATTAATAAACTACGAACTCTTCAGTAGCAAATAAAGCATCAATCCCTAACTAGGTCAGATATGAGCAGATGTTGAAACTGTGGTATGTTAAACGTCCAACTCGCTACTCTGAATTTGATCTTCATCCATAATTCCTCCCACGAGTCTTCTTTGTCGTTGAAAATTCTGTTGTTGCGCTCCAACCATGTGGACCAAAAAATACAATGAACAATGATGCACCAAAAATTCATAAGGTCCTTCCCACTCAGAAATTCATGCCCCATGACAAACATGTATTTCGATCTGCTTGGAAAAATCCACTCGAAGCCCAAATGTTGCATAACTTTGATCCAAATTCGACTCGTAAAAGAACAGTGTAACAAAAGATGATCTTGATATTCCTCGTTTTCCTTGCAAAAGTAACACCGTTGAGGACTTAGCACATGGCCCGGCCGTTGTTTCTACAAATTGTCACAAGTCTGCAATTTCCCCATAGCCACTATCCAAGAAAAAACTTTAACCTTATGTGATTGGTACTTGCGAGATGTTAGAGAAGTAAGGGAAAAAAGGAAAAGTATTACTCGGAAAGAATGAAGAGTAAAGAGAAGAAACCGAAAAAACACCAGAGGACTCCCCTAACCAAACCCGAACGTCCACCATACCCACACACAACCTTACTGAGTCTAAAACCCCTAAAAGAGTGGTGTACTCTCCTAACTCAATGATGTTCAACCCTCTTCTGAATCGTACATCCCACTGAATGATTGAATTACCTTGACTAACAATGACAGATAGAAATGGTTAATCGGTTTATTAATGGACGATGAGAGAAGAAAAAGATGAGGAAAACACTCTTGGAAAGACAACTCACCCACCCACCTATCCACCCAAAATCGAATGAGATTCCCCTCTTTAGCACCGTGCCAATCAAGTGATGACAAGTCGTATGAGATGGAGAAATAAACTTCCAAGGACTTTTAAAGGTCGAGTTCCTTGCAAACCTTACATCCCACCCATTAACTTGAATTCCATAAATGCTTCCCAAAACATTTTTCCACAGAGAATCTTTTTCTACCGCGCTTCTCCACCACCATTTCCCTACCAGAGCCAAATTCCTCAGACGAATACTACCCAATCCTTAACCTCCCCTATCTTTCTGTTTGCTCACTTGTTCCCAATTAACAACACGGCAATGCATCTCCCCATCGGCTCCGTCCCACAGAAAATTCCTCACCGATTTTTCCATTTGCTTCGCCACTCAATTCGGTACCTTAAAGAGAGGCATAAAGTAAGTTGGCAGGGCGCTTAACACGGATTTAATCAATGTTAATCGACCGTCTCTTGAAAGAAATGCCTTTTTCCAACTTGCCAGACTATGCGACATTTTTGAAACCACCGGTGCCAAAAATTCCATTTTCGTTGGGTTCCCTCCCAGTGGTGCCCCGAGGTATTTAATCGGACACTGCTCTTTCTTGCACCCAATTGTTACCGCCAACCCGTCAACCTCGTCGTCCGAGTAGTTCAGTCCCAACACAACACTTTTCTCAAAATTGATTTTTCAGTCCCGATTTATGACAGAACAATTTAAGCAGTTCGACCACACCATCATATGTCTCTCAGATTGGACGAGGAACAGAGTGTCATCTGCAAATTGCATACGTGAAATTTCTATTTTATCTCTCCCGACCACAAGTCCTCTCACAACGTTTACTGTCTTAGCCTTATCTACCAATCTCCCCAAGTCATCAATCACTAAATTAAACAAAAAATGGGATAAGGGGTCTCCTTGTCTGAGGCCTCTTTTCCCTTTGAACTTCCCCCTTGGTCTTCCATTGATGAATATCCAAAACGAGACGTTAGAGACGCATCACCTAATCCATTTCCTCCACCTATCCCCAAACCCCTTCTTTTGAAGCACAAAATCTAAAAATCTCCAATCCACATTGTCATATGCCTTTTCCAAATCAATTTTCAGTATCCATCCTTTTTCCTTCTATACTCCTCTACAACTTCGTTGGCTATGAGACAACAATATGTTATATGTTTTCCTTTAATGAAAGCGCACTGATTTTCCGCTATTGTTTTGCTCATTACCTTCTTCAACATGTTCCTCAAAACTTTTGCCAAAATTTTATACAACCTCGTAATTAGACTGATTGGTCTAAAGTCTTTAACCTTCGTCGCATCTTGTTTATTTGGGATAAGGCAAATGTAAGTTTCATTCGTAATTCCATTAACAATTCCGTCCTCAAAGAATTCAGCGAACACTTTCATAAGATCAGCTTTAATCGTATCCCAATTCTTTTGATAGAAAGCCAAAGTAAATCCATCCAGCCCCGGAGCTTTGGAACCATCACATTCAAGCACCGCTCCTCTGATCTCCTCCTCCGAGAAGGGCTGTTCCAACTGTTCGGCCTCGATCGTATCTATTGGCATCCACTCCAACCCTTCAAGACCCAATCCATCACCTTCGATTTTTTATATAGTTGTTTATAGAAACCGATGATTGTATCCCCTAACTTTCGCCTTCGAATGGACAGAGTTTCCAGCTCACAACTTGCCTCTCTTCGCTCCTCATGTAGGTTATCGGACCAATTTCCCCCCGCCTCTCACGCATACATCTGTGTAATTTTATTTCGCAGCTCTGTAATTCTGGCATTCACATCTCCAAAGACCTCTTTATTCCATTTGGAGACCTCTTTTTTGATTTCTTTGAGTTTATTCATGAACTTGTATCCTTCCCACCCCTGAGTGTTCCCAGTGTTCCACCACGCTGCGACTGACTCTTTAAACTTGTTGTCCATCAACCAAACATTCTCGAATCTGAATGGATTTGGACCTCATTCAACTTCGTAGTGTCCAATACAATCGGGTAATGATTCGAAGTAATTCTAGGCAGCATTGTGTGTCTGAACGAGGGGAAAATGTCCTTCCAACCCCTGAGATAAAGAACCTGTATAATCTGCAACATATCGGGTTGGCCCTGAAGTTTGACCAAGTGAACTTTGCATTTAGTAAAGAAGGGTCGTGTAGACCCATTTCCTCGATCAGAATATCAAAGCAGTACATACTTGTGGTATAAGAGGTGCTATTCATCTTTTCACTCCAGTTTCTAAGCACGTTAACTCCTCCGACGCACCACTTGTCCCCACAAATGGAGCACAAACCTGCTAGTTCATCCGAAAATAAATCTCTATCCCTTGGCTTGCATGGGCCGTAAACAGCTGTGAACCACCAATTAGTCTCATCTTTCCACTGGATTTCTAAAGACACCGAAAAATTCCCAATCAGATTGTCACTAACCAAGACCACACTTGGATCCCACATCACTGGAATACCTCAAGATCTTACTTCCGCTGATAAACTCACCCAATCCACGAATCTTGATTTCCATAAACTTGCAACAAAGCGACGATCCACTGCAATGTTCTTAGTCTCTAGAACCACAAAAATGTCGAGGTTTGCCTTACGTATAACCGTACGCACTAATTCTCTCCTTCTCGCCGACCCTCCACCCCTCATATTCCAAGAGCAAATCTTCATATTAACTGATTTGATCCCTTCGAAGTCGATCCTTTCTCATAATTGATCCCACACTTCAGCCTACCAAGTTCTCTACTTAACTTTCCCATTGACTTGTTGAGTTCTTCCTTAGTTGTAGATTTATAACCCACGTCCTAAATGTTGTGGCATTTAAGTTTACCTCCACTTTATTCCATATGGAAGTTTCTCTCTCCGAACCCGGCTTGTCATGTACTCTTGATTGCACCACTCCTAAAAACCCACTAGACAGCCCCAGAACGGAGAAAAACGCAGGTAGGATAGAATGAAGTTTGAATGAATGATTAAGACTCGATGAATGGAAACGGGAAAGTACCTTGCCCACTAAAGGATTAGTGTTTTCAAGAATAGAAGGCTCTTTGTTGGTCAGAATTTCTTCCTCTTGTGAAAACATCCCCTGAATGTCCACTTCATCTGCATCGTTATTTGCCAAAGACTCCGACTGACAATCTATGTGGCTACCAGACTCTGTAGAGTCAAATCCATCGTCCAATAGGTCGTCATCTGATTCACCAACATGTAGTTCTTCATTGTCATCCAGATCAAATTCCCCTGTCTTGCTTAAATCCTCCCTGTTCAGTTCATCAGCCTTCAACCTTCCTATGTCTTCGGTAAGTTCCATATCCTCTTTAGTAGCTTTGTTAGTGCTTCTGCAGTAACTATGTCCGTAAGTATGCAGTAAAGTTTTTGGTCCAATATCACCCTAACCAAACCCGAACGTCCACCGTACCCACACACAACCTTACTGAGTCTAAAACCCCTCAAAGAGTGGTGTACTCTCCTAACTCGATGATGTACAACCCTCTTCTGAACCGCACATCCCACTGAATGATTGAATTACCTTGACTAACAATGACAGAATAGAAATGGTTAATCGGTTTATTAATGGACGATGAGAGAAGAAAAAGATGAGGAAAACACTCTTGGAAAGACAACTCACCCACCCACCTATCCACCAAAAATTGAATGAGATTACCCTCTTTAGCACCATGCCAATCAAGTGATGACAAGTCGAATGAGATCGAGAAATAAACTTCCAAGGACTTTTGAAGGTCGAGTTCCTTGCCAACCTTACATCCCACCCATTAACTTGAATTCCATAAATGCTTCCCAAAACTTTTTTCCTCGGAGAATCTTTTACTACCGCGCTTCTCCACCACCATTTCCCTACCAGAGCCAAATTCCTCAGACGAATACTACCCAATCCCAAACCTCCCATATCTTTCTGTTTGCTCACTTGTTCCCAATTAACATGGCAATGCATCTCCCCATAGGCTCCGTCCCACAGAAAATTCCTCATCCATTTTTCCATTTGCTTCGCCACTCGGTTCGATACCTTAAAGAGAGGCATAAAGTAAGTTGGCAGGGCGATTAACACGGATTTAATCAATGTTAATTGACCGCCTCTTGAAAGAATGCCTTTTTCCAACTTGCCAGTCTATGCGACATTTTTGAAACCACTGGTGCCCAAAATTCCATTTTCGTTGGGTTCCCTCCCAGTGGTGCCCCGAGGTATTTAATCGGACACTGATCTTTCTTGCACCCAATTGTTACCACCAACCCGTCAACCTCGTCGTCCGAGTAGTTCAGTCCCAACACAACACTTTTCTCAAAATTGATTTTCAGTCCCGATTTATGACAGAACAATTTAAGCAGTTCGACCACACCATCATATGTCTCTCAGATTGGACGAGGAACAGAGTGTCATCCGCAAATTGCATACGTGAAATTTCTATTTTATCTCTCCCGACCACAAGTCCTCTCACAACGTTTACTGTCTTAGCCTTATCTACCAATCTCCCCAAGCCATCAATCACTAAATTAAACAGAAAATGGGATAAGAGGTCTCCTTGTCTGAGGCCTCTTTCCCCTTTGAACTTCCCCCTTGGTCTTCCATTGATGAATATCCAAAATGAGACGTTGGAGACGCATCACCTAATCCATTTCCACCACCTATCCCCAAACCTCTTCTTTTGAAGCACAAAATCTAAAAATCTCCCATCCACATTGTCATATGCCTTTTCCAAATCAATTTTCAGTATCCATCTTTTTTCCTTTTTCCTTCTATACTCCTCTACAACTTCGTTGGCTATGAGACAACAATATGTTATATGTCTTCCTTTAATGAAAGCGCACTGATTTTCCGCTATTGTTTTGCTCATTACCTTCTTCAATCTGTTCGTCAACATTTTTGCCAAAATTTTATACAAGCTCGTAATTAGACTGATTGGTCTAAAGTCTTTAACCTTCGTTGCATCTTGTTTCTTTGGGATAAGGCAAATGTAAGTTTCATTCGTAATTCCATTAACAATTCCGTCCTCAAAGAAATCAGCGAACACTTTCATAAGATCAGCTTTAATCGTATCCCAATTCTTTTGATAGAAAGCCAAAGTAAATCCATCCGGCCCCGCAGCTTTGGAACCATCACATTCAAGCACCGCTCCTCTGATCTCCTCCTCCGAGAAGGGCTGTTCCAACTGCTCGGCCTCGATCGTATCTATTGGCATCCACTCCAACCCTTCAAAACCCAATCCATCCCCTTCGATTTTTTATATAGTTGTTTATAGAAACCGATGATTGTATTCTCAATCTCTACTTCTTCTGAGATCATTGTCTCATCCTTCAACTCTATCTTATCTATCATAGCTCTGTTTCTTCGGTTTTTCAATAAGGAGTGGAAAAACTTAGTTTTGGTCCCCATCTTTCAGCCATTTAACTTTCGCTTTTTGACTCTCCATCTAGAGCCTTCGAATGGACAGAGTTTCCATCTCACATCTTGCCTCTCTTCGCTCCTCATGTAGGTTATCGGACCAATTTCCCCCGCCTCTCTCGCATCCATCTGTGTAATTTTATTTCGCAGCTCTGTAATTCTGACATTCACATCTCCAAAGACCTCTTTATTCCATTTGGAGACCTCTTTTTTGATTTCTTTGAGTTTATTCATGAACTTGTATCCTTCTCACCCCTGAGTGTATCCTTCTCACCCCTGAGTGTTCCCAGTGTTCCACCACGCTGCGACTGACTGTTTAAACTTATTGTGCATCAACCTAACATTCTCGAATATGAACGGAGTTGGACCCCATTTCAAATTCGTAGTGTCCAATACAATCGGGTAATGATTCGAAGTAATTCTAGGCAGCACTGTCTGTCTGAACGAGGGGAAAATGTCCTTCCAACCCCCTGAGATAAGGAACCTGTCTAATCTGCAACATATCGGGTTGGCCCTGAAGTTTGACCAAGTGAACTTTGCATTTAGTAAAGGAGGGTCGTGTAGACCCATTTCCTCGATCAGATTATCAAAGCAGTACATACTTGTGGTATAAGAGGTGCTATTCATCTTTTCACTCAAGTTTCTAATCACGTTAAACTCTCCTCCGACGCACCACTTGTCCCCACAAATGGAGCACAAACCTGCTAGTTCATCCCAAAATAAATCTCTATCCCTTGGATTGCATGGGCCGTAAACAGATGTGAACCACCAATTAGTCTCATCTTTCCACCGGATTTCTATACACACCGAAAAATTCCCAATCAGATTGACACTAACCAAGACCACTCTTGGATCCCACATCACTAGAATACCTCCTGATCTTACTTCCGCTACCCAATCCACGAATCTTGATTTCCATAAACTTGCAACGAAGCGACGATCCACTGCAATGTTCTTAGTCTCTAGAACCACCACAATGTCCGGGTTTTCCTTGCGTATAACCGTACGCACTAATTCCTTCCTTCTCGCCGACCCTCCCTCCCTAATATTCCAAGAGCAAATCTTCATATTAACCGATTGGATCCCTTCGAAGTCGATCCTTTCTCATAATTGATCCTACACTTCAGCCTACCAAGTTCTCGACTTAACTTTCCCGTTGACTTGTTGAGTTCTTCCTTAGTTGTAGATTTATAACCCACGTCCTAAATGTTCTTTGTGGCATTTAAATTTACCTCGACTTCATTCCCTATGGAAGTTTCTGTCTCGGAACCCGGCTTGTCATGTACTCTTGATTGCACCCCTCCTAAAAACCCACTAGAGAGCCCCAGAACGGAGAAAGACGAAGGTAGGATAGAATGAAGTTTGAATGAATGATTAAGACTCGATGAATGGAAACGGGAAAGTACCTTGCCCACTAAAGGATTAGTGTTTTCAAGAATAGAAGGCTTTTTGTTGGGCAGAATTTCTTCCTCTTGTGAAAACATCCCCCGAATGTCCACTTCATCTGCATCGTTATTTGCCAAAGACTCCGACTGACAATCTATGTGGCTACCAGACTCTGTAGAGTCAAATCCATCGTCCAATAAGTCGTCATCTGATTCATCAAGATGTAGTTCTTCATTGTCATCCAGATCAAATTCTCATGTCGTGCTTAAATCCTCCCTGTTCAGTTCATCAGCCTTCAACCTTCCTCTGTCTTCAGTAAGTTCCGTATTATCTTTAGTAGCTTTGTTAGTTCTTCTGCAGTAACTATGTCCGTAAGTATGCTATAAAGTATTTGGTCCAATATCACCCTTTCATTGGTCCATGTCCTCAGTTTCTTTGTTGGATAAAGAATGGATGGGAGATCTTCGGAACTCGGCGATTTCTTTTGGTGAAATTCTTTGTGATATGTTTTCCACCTTTTTTTCTCATCGGTTGGACTACCAGCAAGCTCTTTTCCCGTGCCCTTTCTTCTTCTTTGTATATAGACGTAGTACCCTGCACGTCTTCGCTCCTTACCTTGTGACAGTCTGTGGACTCCCCCCATTATCTTCAATGTTCCTGCAAATATTTGAGTTTCCCCACCCTGCCACAGTCCGCTTGCCATTAACCACTACTTGGGCGTAAGTTTGTTTTTTGTAAATCTCGTAAGCCTTTAGATCGAAGGATTCAACGCTAATTGTAAGTTCCTTATTTTCCCAGTTTAAGAGTATCATCATCTTATTATGGGTAAATCCATATTTTGTTCCTTTGACCTTTATCTTGGCTGCCCTTAATTCACGGAAAAGCATCGTATCGTCGCTTACCTCCACCAAACCCCCGCATTGAACCCCGATCCCTTTGAAGTTATCATGCGACCATAAGTTCCATGGTAACCCAAATATCATAATCCAGCTGTTGCAACACTTGTGAACTGTATCCGCTGAGTTGATATTTGGCCTCCATTCCTCAAAATCTAAAGCCATTCCACAGTCGAAAAATCCTCTTTTCAAGTTAAGATAATAAGAAAATTCCTTCGGGTATGCAGGCCACCAAACTGCTTTGTTAGCTTGAAAGGGATGTAATTCGATCCTCCTCTTGACGTCTTTGCCTAATACCATTTCAATCTGCTCCCATGATACGTTAACCCTTCCTTTAGTGACAATAAGGGCTTCATTCCAGTTTATTTCTACTCTTTTCCTGCCACTGGTCTCCGTGATCTTCTTCAATCCTCGACGGTAGGCCCATTCTTCATTCTTATCTGGCTGTTGAGTGCGTGTAATTCTGATTGGGGCTTTTCCATGATCAAAAGGAGTTTGGTCCAGCCTCAAAGCTTCCCTGACAATTACTTAATGAGGATGTCTGATATCCTTATCCACCCTTGAGACTTTAAACCGCTTGGCACAATGATAATTTGACTTTCCCATCATATTAAATCTTGAAATCTCTAGGAATCGGCCTCTCTTGTTTACAAATCGTTGTACGATGATTATCGCATTTCTGCCCCTATACCAGTAAAAATCCATGCATGAAAGGGGATTGTGAATGAAATTCCTGAGTTTTGAGCTGAACCAACAACTCTTGTCTCGATCTAAGTCCAGTAAATAACTCGCATTCCTTGTTCTTTCAGACCACCTAATCGAAGAGCCTCCGTTAACCATCTTTAGTGAAAACATCTTAAACTCAATCTTAGCCACTTCCTCTCTATCCATTGGCTTAATGGCATGTGACATTTGCCCACTGGACCTGGCTTGCAAGTCGATACTATGGCTTGAAAGAAGACACATACCCAGAAGCGAAAAGTTGCGAGGAGTTAATGCGACTATCGAACAGGAATCGCCGAAGACTCTAGGTAAAAGTATTGCTGAAGATGATAGCTAACGAGTAGTGTTAATGGTAAATAGCTCCAAAGAACCAACCCAGACGCGGAAAAAAAAGGATAACGAGTAGAAAAGAAAGCGCTTAGGTGTGCGCGGAATAATGAACAAAAGGTAACCTAGTTATCGGCGACCGGTGAACGGCGCCGGACCCGAAAGGCTGAAGCAAACAAAGTTGTTAAATAATGTGATGCAGTTAGGGAGCTTAAGGAGATCGAAGACGAGGAAAACGGACGGTAGATAGCATTTTTGAAAAATTCTCTCACTGAGGCTCTCAAATTAAACATATTACATTAAACTCACAAATTATGAAAGTCACACCAAGCAATGAAAAAAATTGCTAGATGTTGATAAGTTTTAAAACAAAGAAAAATAAATTTCTAATACAACATAAAAATCTAAAGTTTTCTTTATTTATAGATGTTGACAAGTTTCCAATAAAGTTTAATTAGAGTTTCATGATTTTTCTAGCATCATAATTTTATTAAAAAAATTCGATTACTATAATTTTAAGCAGGGTAGAATTTCAAAATTACGAGGCATGAAATGAAAAAATAATGTTTAATTTTTTTTAAATCAAAAAAGTTAATTTCCAGCTTAACTTGAAAATTTAAAATCACAAGAGTGCAAGTTATTAATACCAATAAACTAAGAATTGAAATGTAAGAATTAAAATCATAGAGGTTGATGATATCAATTGGGAATTACAGTAAACTGACATCATGTGTGTCACATCAAGTAAGAGAAATTATGTTCACGTATTTTTTGTGTAATACACGTATACGATAAGCAATGAAAGAAGCTGCTAGATGTTGATAAGTTCTAAAACACACAAAAAATTTCTAACACTTTTCAATAAAGTTTAATTTCAATAAAGTTTAATTAGAATTTTATTATTTTTCTAGCATAATAATTTTATTAAGATACAGAAGTTCATCCGGAAAGAAATAAAGATAGGGAATTTTAAAACACATAAAGAAATTTCTAACACTTCTGAAAACTTTCAAGATAAAGAAGTTCATCAGGAAAATCAAAATTGAAAGTGTTGAGAAATAAATGAAAAGTTTTTTAAAAAAAAGTTCAATAGAATAGTTATGATTTCCAAAAAATAAATCACAAAAAGTTCCCAGCATAGTTATGATTTTCAATAAAAATAAATCACATAAAGGTTCGGAGCATTCTTTTTCCGAGAACTTCCCAAAAAATAAATGACATAAAAATACATTTTCCATTTCCATATGATAGCAACAATAACGACATTATTTTATCACAAAACGCAAAGATTAGACATAGCATATACACTTCTAAACCAAATCTGTGACGCATAAATTAAAAATCATCAAGGATTAAAAACAGCTAGTCAAACCACTTCTTCGACGATAAATAAAATAATCATCCAGGATTAAAAACAGCCAGTCAAACCACTTCTTCGACGATAAATAAACACACATTTTCAGCAATGGGTGACAAACTACACCATAGCCAGATTAATAGAAACTACAAACGAATCCAAGATAAATACAAAAACAGCGATAAAGACCCAATTTTCTACTTCTTGAAAAAAATCGACCCAATGATACAACGGGAGCACTGAAAGTAGTCCGCAAAAAACTTACCTGTACCCATGATGCAGTGAAAACTCCTTGATCCAGCAGATTACTCGAAATACAATATTGATAGAAAAGAAAGATTGTGCGAAAAAAAAAACTGATTCTTGGAACCGGAAACCCGTGAAATATTGGAGAATGGAAAGAAAACAGATCATGTATTGCACCAAAATTAAAAGTTGAAGACTCGGTCCCTAAGTTTTGCATCTGCGAACATTGAAGTTCGATAGAAGAGAAGAAATCTCCAAGAATTTGGGTTTGGGGGAGCGGGATATAAAGAAAATCAGCCGTGAAAGAGAAGAAATCTCCAAGAATTTGGGTTTGGGGGAGCGGGATATAAAGAAAATCAGCCGTGCATTTGGGTTTTGAAGGAAAACGTGGGTTTCCGTTTGTTTGCTTGGGATTTGGAAATAGGCGCCTGTGGCCGATGAGAGATTATATATGGAAACAAAATATCTCAATTTTGGCAAGTTTTTATATTTTATTTTAATTACTCATTAAATTTTATAATCTGAACCTTTTTTAAACAAAACTAAAATAAAATATTATATGGATTTGGAATATATTTGGTAAATCGTCCAACTAAAAAGTCATTTTACATTTATCTATACTAAATTGTTTTAAATTTCAATTATTTTTTATTTTTTAAAATTTTTTTATTGATTAACTATTTCATAAATATTATATTTATTTAAAAAGTATAATATAATAAAGAACATACTCTTCCTATTAAAATATTATAATACATAATAAAATAATTATGTTTTTCTTTACCCATTTTATATCATTATCGATATTCATTAATAGAACTACTACTCAATAAATAAATCATATACATAGTTTTAATATGTTGATATATCTCTTGGAGTTCGGATGTATTGTCGTAGGAGATCTAAGCAACACTAATCACCAATTACTTTTCTAACTATGGTGTTGATTTGTTAATAATTGGGAAGTTGTTAAACATGAAATTTGTAAATCATTTTTTTGAAAAAAAATCTCCTAAAAAAACCATTTGTACATGGTGAATCGAAGAATTGACATGATGACACGTGAATTTGACTTATTTTTACCAATTTGTGTGTGTTAAGATCAAAAGATTAACATCAGGCCAAAAATATAATTAGCAGTCAAAGCACAATTTTATTTTCTTATATTCGTGGTAGAGCATAATACACCTACTTGGTTGCTAATGGGTCGAGTTGTTAGGCACATGAGTCCAGAGAGGTGCATGTCTATCTGTTGACGATGTACATTATCTTTATAGATCAGTCTTATCATTTTCCTACCACCGGACATTCCCCTGCATAGGTAGTATTATCTGTTAAGATCACACAGCCAAGCAAATCAAGCGGCGCAACGTCAGCAGCTTGAACCAATAGAATTCTCTAAGAAGTCACACATCTCAATACTTCTCTCAGTCATGTACGATTAATCCAACAATGTAATTTTGATAGCCAAAAAAATTACACTTGGTTTAGATATTTCTGATAAATTTCACGATTTTTTGACTTGCACTTTCGTTTAAACACAAAAATATGTATATTTTATTAAATTTTTATCAATCTATCTTATTAAATATTTATCAATCTATTTTACATGTGTATGTGATTTATTTATTGAGTTGTAATTTTATTAATATTTAACTATAATATTATATATTAATAGAGAGAAAATATCATTTATTATAAATTTATTAAAATTAAAAAATATATATGTTATATAATTATAGTATTTTTATGCCAAGAAGATTATGCTTATTTATTAAAATATAAATTTAATTTGTTAAATTTTAAATAAATAAAATAATCTTGAAAAATAAATGTGTTTCTAGTTGAATTTAATAATAATAATAATAATAATAATAATAGCTAGACTTAAAACTAACTTAGATTAAAGAAATTCCCTAAAATGTCCTACAATTATCTATAATGAAATTTGACCATATCTTGATTCAATTTTAAAAACTAACTATTGGAACTTTTCAAGTTCGTAATCTTGATTTTGATGCTAACAAAACTTGTTATTTTGTGTTACTAATAATCTACCTTAGTGTGCAGAATCTAGGATCAGTCACGAGCTGTTTACATCGCAAACTGAAGACTCAACTGATCGCACAAACTGAATCAGTCTAACTGTTACGTCAATTGAGCAGTCCAGCTGATTGTCCAGTTGATAGGTGGTTCAGCATGAGAACCTCATAAGCCTGGCCAGCCGAAGGAGTGTTCAACTGATGAAGAAATCCAGCCTGATCAGTTCAACTGAACGAGATTGAAATCAATTCAACTGATGAGTCAACTGATTTCACCAGCCCAACCGAAGATCAGTTCAGCTGACTAGTTCGAAGCATCAGTCAGAATCTTTTAGTTATAGATCAAGACAAACTCTTTCTAGTGGATTCCAGCTATACACAAAGGAACAAAGTAATTGTCCAGTCAAATGACAATAATGGACTGTTGCATCAGAACATTAAAGACAAACGTTTCAGAAGGGCAGTCGAAAAGTCGAGACACAAAATCCAACAAACGAATTCAAAATGCAACGGATACAATAAATGAGTCTAACTGTACGATTTAACTTCGCGTCTATAAATGGAAGACGAAGATCAGTGAAGAAACATAGAGCTACAATGCAAATACCAGAGAGAGTGTAGTAAAAGAAAGGGCGCGCTTATTTGCTCATCAGCTTTCAAGAAGCAATCAGCCCAGAGGGATACAAAAGACATATCAGCTTAGTTTAGAAGCTTATCTCCCTCAGTGCGTGAGAACATCCTTGTTCAGTTCTCACACATGCACACTCTCAACACCACTCAAATACAGTCTTTCACAAGACGTTAAACTTGTGTATGTGGTCTTTGACACATAGACGTTAAAGAAGTGTTGGCTGGAAGGTGCTGCCTTCAGTCGTAGCTAGGAGTTCAGTTTAGGCAGTAGTGTAAGTCCTAACTGAGTGGGTTTATACAAGTAGTTGTCTAAATCAAAGTCTTTTAGTGGATCATACCCGTTGAGGTAGAAGGGGTGACGTAGGAGCAGTTGAAGTCTCCGAACATCCATAAACACATCTTGTGTATTTAATTGATTAACTGATGTTTTCAAACTGTTTGGATCAGTTAGAGTATTCGTCAGTTCAGTTGTCACAATAACTGAACTGATGAATGCAAAATGAATAAAAAAACTAATCTACCATTTTCAGTTATCCAATTTACATGAGTTAAAATGTTTTCTAATATAACAATCTTCTTCGCGAATGATTACTTTGAGTTTCTTTCGCTTGGTTTAAACCAAACTCGATTTAATTCATCGATGTTAACATTCTTAAAATACGAGCTATTGCAGCTTATTCGATAATATAGTGTTCGAAATGTCTTCAAAGGCATTAGCACACTCTTTCCTTCACTAACCCTTAACTATGTTAACTTTCAAACATATTACTTGGATCATTTTTACGATCACACACAAACACATTAAGTAGGAGGGATTATTTTAAAATTATAATATGATGAACAAGATACTCTTGGTATTAAAATATTAGAATATATAATATATTGGCGTGCGATAATTATCTCAGCTCGGTAGAGTAATTGAAACGTTGCACTTGTGTTGCTGTATAGTTTAAAAGATTTGAGTTGTATCATTACCATCATATATATTTTGTTAAAGCTACGAGCGCTTGGTCCTACAATTGGTATTAGAACAAAGATCACAGGTACAATTCTCATTGATTGCAAGGAATGTAATTATTGAGAAGAAAATTGTTGAGGTGCCATGATTTTCCCTATTCGGTAGACCAATTGAAAAGTGACGCTTGTGCTGCTGTATAATTTAAAAAATTAGAATTACATCATTATCATCGTCTATAACTTTTGTTAAAACGACAAGTTTTCGATCATACGTATTAAAATAATTCTACTTTTTCTTATCAATATTGTAGTATTGTTGTTATATATATATAACTATATAAAACCAATACCCGAAAAATAAATCATATATATAACTAAAATAAGTTTAATATATTGATAAAAAAGCAATAAAATAAACATTTATCGTTTGTTATAATATTTTCATTACTCTTAATTTTTTGTGATTGACAAAATAAACAACATCAATCCATTTCAGGATCTAGCCGCTTACTTTATTGTAAAACAGGTTTTTCAAACCGCTGGATTATTTCAAATCTTTCAGGAGTTCAAGACGCTCTATTGAAGAAATCCAACCGCTATATTTTATTAAACTCCGACTGCTAGAAATTATATGATAAAATTGATTGGTCCTAAAATTAAATGAAGTACAAAGGATCAAACAGTTGTATTCCAATAATATTACAAACGGAAAATCTCAGGCATTTCAAGGATGATATTGCAAGTTAAGTCGTTCAGACTAATGTTGCAAATGAAAAGATTATATGGTATCTTATCAACTCCCGAAATGACAGAAACTTCACTCTATTCAGATATGGTGCGTCGGCTTTATCAAAGCATGAAATTAAAGTCGATAGGGCATTTATGGGCGTTTAATTATAAAAACGGTGTATATGCACATATTATGGGAAAACAATGTAGATGATCCTTAAAAAAACAATTTCACAGTTGAGCATTCTAATATTTAGCAGTGCATTTCAAAGAGAAGACTACTGAAAACTATTTGAAACCGTTGAAACTTTCAAGAAATCAAGAGCTTGCGTATTTCCAAGATTTTTTAGCACACTGAAGAGTTCTCATTTAAGACTGTTCAACCAAAGCACACACTTATAAGAATATATTTGATCTTCACAGATCAATTTGTGCTACCTCAAACAAGTCAAGTTGTTACAAAGGTGATCGTTGGGCAATTGTTATTTGTTGTGCTGTCTAGTGAACCAATGATTCTTAAACATTTAAGTCTTGTAAAGTAATCGAGATCTTATAAGATGTTTTATTTGAAGCGAGATGTTATAAGACGTTATAAAACCAAAATTTTTCAGTGGAAACCTTTCTAAGTGAAAGAAGGGGTGACATAGGAGTTTTACTCCGAACATCCATAAAATTTTATGTGTTCTTTATAGGGATGTAAATGAACAAACCGTTTGCGAGTTATTCGAATCTCGGCTCGATAAAAAGGTCGTTTGAGTTTGTTTGTTAATCTTATCAAACCAAGCCCAAACTCGATTTTGAGCTCGAAAATTTAATCAAACCAAGCTCAAGCCTAAGGATATTCGGCTCGTGAGCTCACAAACATGTTTGATGATAGGCTCGCGAGCTCGAGCTCGAGCTCGAGCTCGGCTTGTTTAGGTGGCTCGTACACGAGCTCGAGTTCGGCTCTTTTAGGTGGCTACTGGCTCGCAAACAAGATTTTGGAATGTTCAATAATATATCGATTAAAGTTTTTTTAGCTCTTATTTGTGTCGTTTTGGTTATTTATGAATGAATTTACATTTTTATGTCTGATTTAAAATTAGTTTATAGATATATTTAATTTTTAACAAGCTTAATTCAAACTCAAACTCGAGCTCAATTCTATGCTTATCGAGCTCGAAAACGAGACGAGCTCAAGCCAGGCTTGTTAAACATGCTAAACGAGCTATTAATGAATCAAGCTCGAGCCTGACTTGATTAACATGCTAAACGAGCTTTTAACGAGCCGAGCTCGAGCTTTTCTCGAGCTCAGTAAATTCAATACAAACCGAGCTCGAGCCTGATAATAGAAGCTCGAATCGAGCTCGAGCTCGAACTCGAGCCTCAAACAATTTTAAACAAACAAAGCTCAAGCCTGATACTGTTTGGTTTGTTTTGGATCATTTACATCCCTAATTATTTACTTACGCAATTTCACATTCCTGCACATTCAAATTTTCAGACCGCTTCTTATTAAATTTTTAACTATCTGTTTATCATTAGCCTAACCAAACCATTTCTACACTTGTGTTATATTCATAGTAGTCCAATAAATATAGTCGTTCGAAATATTTTTTAACAAGTTAAAAACTAAAACGGTTTAAAAATTTTCAAATATTTTAATGTATTTATTTATTCACCACCCTAGATGTACGTTTTCGATCCGAACATTGTTGGAACTCGGATGTACTGCTATCACAGATCTAAAAGCAACACTAATCACTCGGATGTACTCTTCGCGAGGGCCGAATCGTCGAGTTCATGATCATTCTGGTGGGCGACAAGACCAAGGCCGTTGATGTCACCGCCCCCGGAGGTGGCCCTATACGGAGGGGAAGTGACATAAATATTCGTGATGGAGCTGTAGGTGGATACGGGTTTAGCGATCGGAGGAATGGTGGAGGTGAGTGCTATAATTGCGGCGAGTTTGGGCATATGGCTAGGGATTGCATCGGCATAATCGGCGGCGAGAATGATAGATAGTAATTGTTATAACTGCGGAGGGTATGGGCATCTGGCGAGGGAGTGTCCAAGTGCTAGCCGTCGCGGAGGAGGAAATAATGCAGCTTGTTTTGCTTGTGGTGAGTGGGGGCATATGGCGAGGGACTGTATGGGTGGTGGAAGCAATCGTGGAGGTGGTGGTTTTGGGAGGTTTGGAGGCCGACGCATCGGCGTCATCGGAGGGAATTGCTTCAACTGCGGGGAGTCTGGACATTTTGCTAGGGAATGCACGGAACCGCCTCGCGGATGATGTGTTGTGACTTTTCTTTCTTCTTTTTGGCTCCGGTTTTGTTATTTCTTTGAACTATTTAACATCCTGGGTTATACACTTATATCCTTATAGAGTGATGTTTGGTTAATTTTGGTTGGCATGCTATGCTATCAACTCATTGATCGTGGGAATTTCTTTGAATCGGTTGGTATACAATTGGAAATATTGTTCTTTCTTGGTTGTCGTCTTACTCACTTCTTGCTCTTGGCATCTTAGTATCTTACCACCCTGCGCATTTAAATGTTTGGAGTACCCTATAGGCTATAATCTACGTTCTCAATAGCTATAATCTACGTTCTCGACTTCTCGTGGTTTTAAGCTCTGTTTTCTTGTTGCCCTTGATGATTATTTTTATTTGGTTGTTGTGGTCTAAGAAACTGATTGAACCAATTATTTTATAACGTTGATTTTCAGCTGCCTGCGGATAGTTTATTCTCAGTTTGACTGAAAATTGCTATTTGAGGTGATGCTTTACTTGGATATAAATGGTTACTCTGTTATTATCGGCCATTTTTGTTTTTATGGACTTGAATACGATAATATTGGTGTATATTGTTTCTATGAAGCTGGTGCTGTAAGATGTTTTAGGAGTGGAATTAATGACTGATAAAAAAAATTAATCAACTTTAAGTTCTGTGATTTTTTTTATGATATAATTCGATTGACATACTCCGTGCACACTTCATTTGTTCCCATCACGGCATCATCTCAACTCTAAATTTTCATGACATTAAAATATACATTCCCTCGAGGATTCTGTGGCATATCCCCATTTGATTTCCTTCTATATTTTGGGAAGGAAAACTTGGAAATTTTACAGTATATAGTGGATGCCAATGTCTCATTCATGTATATGTCACCTACCTCTTCATCTCTTACTTCTTTGTGCTAGCCAAGGCAGCCCTTTCTCTGCACTTAAATTTATGAGTTTTTTTATCATCTTTTTTTAATATAAGATAATGTGTGATGCATAAGTTATTCATATCTACTTTTAACCAATAGTTTTTGTTTTATTTTATTGCATCATTGATTGATAAGTACATATTGTATGCTATGTGGAATCATTTTCTTCATATATCTAGATTTTAGGAATACTATGTTTAGTTTGCCTCGCATCCTTGAGTGCTTGTTGCATTATTGACTATATTTTGGACATGGCTAAAATCTTTCATCAGTGTACCAGTTTGCGAGTTTTTAAGGTGGTTTTCCATGTTTAGAATTTTATTGGTGATGTATGGACAATATTATGTGTGGAATAGTATGGATGAGATGATTATTTACTATCATCGCTTCATACCTGTTCGCTATCGCTGTTGTGCATCAGGTTGTAGTTCCCATCCTTTCTTGCATTGCAAGTGGTTTGCTGTCAATTAATGTTTTCTTTGAGATTCATTTATTTGGGTTAGTTGAATGGAACACCAATTAGATCTGAAATATGTTAGAAGTTTATCTACATCTAAATCACTATATTGTTGCTCTCTCAGAAGACCCTAAAAAAGTACGAGTTGGAGACCTGTGTAGAAACTGCACATTTCGATTGGATACTTCAATGGTCGATCTTTATTTCATTTATTTATTTAAATTATGATGAATGATATACTTGATAGATACTCATCTTAATATTAGATATAAAGTGCATATATTTTGATCAAAGATTAATGATGCACCGTTATGGATATTTGGAACACAAATACGATATGTATACAAGATATGATAATTATTAGATAATTTGAAACGATGTACTCATATATAACACATTAACGGTTTGTAATTTGTAATAAAACGGATTCAAATATTTATCAATTCACCAACAATTATCAATTAAAAATAAAGTAATTGCTATACATGCAGTTATGTCCACCTTCCCCAAGCACCAGCAATCAGTTGGTGGTAGTTCTACCGACGAAATAATGAAATTTACGATGGCTGTGTCACAGCAGTGCTCTTTTTTAGCCGCCACGGATGCAGTCCATCCCTATACGCATGCTGCTTCATGATGCTCATGCTTTTCATTTTTTGTTTTTTAATTATATGTCCTTTTGGTTTAATTTGCAAAGTTTATTTCATCGGTACCTCCATTGAAGTGTTCGTTTATTGTTTCATTCGATTTTCCGGCTTGTAAATTTCAGTGAAGAAAATATTTGGTAACTCACACTGCGTATATGATAATCCAAGGTGAGAACGTTAGATGTCAAAATTTTAAACAAATGGTATCATCATCTTCAATGGAGGGGAGTAAACTTGCCTCGATCCTTTTACTTCACATTTCCGTTACTGTTGGGCGGCAGCTAAACCTAAGATCTTCTCTTAGCCAATCAACTAAGCTTTTGGGATGGCCTTTGGCTGGCCGAGAGCTATTATTTGGTCGCTGAGCGCATATTACCTGTACTCACATTACATGCCAATTAAAGTTCGGTCCATGTACCAAAGGTCCATTCTTTGAAATACTGATGAAAGATGCTCAAAATTGTGTATTGTGGGAATCGGGAGTCTTAGAGGTAACAATGTTAATTTCCGAGGCTGAAATGTCTCGGACTTCCAGCCTAAACCCTAATTCATGGTTTCCTCTTTACTTTTATGCACGAACTTAAACCCATTTTGTTTTGTGTTTTCATTCATCATTGACTTACTAGTATGGTTTGTTTCTTTCCTTCTTTTGTATCAAACTTTCAAACATTTCATGTTTTAAGTTTATTGCATCATTTTTTCAGGGAATGTGAATCTCCAGTATATTTACCCTGTGGATTGATATAATTGTGCATCACCATTCATTTGGCAGCAAAATGAATGTGTTTTTCTTTGACGCAAAGTTTCACTAAAAGCAGATGGGCGATCATTTTACAAGAAGACCATTATGTATCCAAAGAGAACAGTAGGATAGAGCACTAAAAATTGTGGATAAAAGGTTATAATTTTTTGGGAGTTCAATTTTGGAAATAAAAATTTTTTGGGTTCAATTTTGGAAATAAAAGATAATAGTTTTTTTTTTTTATGGAAAACGATAAAAGGTTTTAGCTAAGCTGAAAATACATTAAATTTTTTTTGACATGCAGCATCAATGAAACTAGGGGCTTTTATGAAGCTGAATATATCTTTGCAATGAATGGGCACTGCTTCCATGTACCTACGGTTGTACCTAATACTTTTCTCTATAAAAGATGACCATCGACTGTGAAATATCAAGATACATATACTATTCATTTATCCTCTCTGTTTTCATCTACTTGCAGTACACTGCATGAGTATATTATCGTTTATGTGCAGCATAAAATGCTCTAAAGTCTAAACTGGAATAATTTCCTAGATTTGCGTTTCTGTTGACTGATGGGATTATCTCATCAAAACTTTGCTACTGTAGGTGATTAAGAAGTACCGATCTAGTCAGAGTTTAGTTCTGTTTTCAATTTTTCATACCTTGAAAATTTGCTATGATGGGATACAAATAAAATGAAGTAAATGGAATATTCTATCGCATATTAGCGTCTTATTTTACCTGATTTGCTATTGATATGCTAATTTGTTGTTCCCTTTGGTCATTAAATTGGTTCGAGTAAATTCCATTTGCCCTTTGGGCTTTAATCCATAACAGTTTTCTGGTTTATTATGCCCTCCTTCATTTAAGTGGGCCATTTATGTGTCACCACTCTCTTTCATTTTACATGGGTTAGGTTAATCATTGCCGTTGCCCTTATTTTCCATGTATTACTTGTGAAAATTGGGAAGGAACTCAAATCTTACTTCTTCGCTACTACAATTTCTTATGACCCCGCAACACACTGTTTCATTGTAATGTGCTTAATTCATATAATTGATCTGTGGAATATAACACTGACTTTTTCTTCATTTTGAGATATTGACCTTTTGGAGAATTTATGTGTTGAATTATTTATCTAAGTAACTATAATTGATTTTGTGTAATCAAGCAACTATAGAGTGATTCCTTTTTTTTTTCCACTCGATGCTCCGTTGACTTTGAGCACCAAAGTTTAGCTTGGTAAACCAAACAATTACTTTGTGTGTCTTGTATCATGTATCTTTGAAGTTCATTTAGATTCCTTGAATATCATTCCCAGTTGTATGGCCTTTCCTCACAGCCATTCTTCACTTTCTTGGCTGGGATAAATTTCCTGGACTCACAAAGATCAACACTAGCTCTCAGCTTCCATTGTTGATCAACATCCAAAAG
The DNA here is from genome assembly GCF_025594145.1 of Primulina tabacum. NCBI lineage: Eukaryota > Viridiplantae > Streptophyta > Magnoliopsida > Lamiales > Gesneriaceae > Primulina > Primulina tabacum. Next base: position 796,525 of record NC_134559.1, read on the forward strand.
TTTAATTAATATGTCGTTTATTTGAAGGCTAAGCTGAACGTTTTTCCTGATTGCACTTCCTCATTTTCCATTGATAATATGATATGAATTACCGCTTGAAACTTGTAGGCACCCTGGAAATCAAAGTGCTCGGAGCCAGAAGATTTCTATGTGATAAATATGCTAATCAAGTGAGGGATTTATTAATGCAAGGAAACTATGACAAGGTGATTCTTGAACTTCTCAGGGTTTTATTGAAAGAAGATGAAAAAGCAACAGTATTTTAAAGTGAAACAGGGTCAAAAAGTCAGCTACTTGGTTCTCATGATATCCAGTGGTTGATTTTTCATCACAGGTCTCATCGGAGTCCATGGCATTCAGAACTGGGTAACTTGTGAGTAATTTCGGACTTTCGGTATATATTTCAACTGATATTTTGGCAGTTTATTTCTGAAAATGGGTTTTCCTTACCTTTTCATGCACAATGCCACACGATCATCTATTCTTCATTAAATGCAAAGGCGATGTAATTCTGTGTGAAGCGTTGAACTAGACATGTTTTGTACCTTGTTATTTTGGTCTGTAAATATCATCCGAGCATGAGATACAAACTTTTTATGAACATGATGTGATATCTATGGCATTCCATGGCTTCTTTTGGTGTTATCAAGTCCGTATTGGTCTATTGATTCAATCGGAGATGGGAATGCAATGTGCATCTTGTATGTTTCTCTCTTTCTATTGTTTTCTTATTTTTTATTTTCTCTTGTTTATGTCTTGTTTTCAGTTATCACTGTTCACGCAGATGTGACAGTTTGTCCACTGCAACGCGGCTTTTCTTTTCATGCTACTTCAATTAAGATTCCATGGAGGTATGCGAAGTTAATGATAATAGCTAGATCAATTGTTTTTACATGATAGTAAAGCACACATGCACCACTTGCAAGAACTCCTGATTGGTCATGTGCGAATGAAACATTATTGTTGATTATGAATCTATGATGGCTTCAATAAATTAAGCTGCTTAGACTGCCATGCTATATCAATTCATGTCAATTATTATGCATGTTTCTGAATAAAGGACGCCAACTCTTGCTTTCGGATTTATGTGCCGAAAAATTGAAAAGCGAATTTAAAGATGAATAAAATAATTACTAACCTAGACTTGATAAATTGAACTTTTGGAGTTCATCCAGTGCATTAGATTACTAGTTTGTGCAAAGAAAAGTAATGGGACCTTTTTCTCTTTATTCTATGCGTTTGAACATAATAAAATCACTGACGAAGGTCGAAGGTAATAGAATGATATTTAACTTGATGGTTGGCCAAACTAATCTTTAAAGCATCCAACTTTTAATGAATTCTGCAAGACACAAGGATTGAAAATTCTCGTTTTTTAAGCATTTAGATGAAATGGTAATTCAGTGGTGGATTATGGAACATTTTCCTCCTTCATTTCTGTCCTCTTTTTCCTCAATTTGGTTGTGTTCTAATTTTTGCATAAGCTTTACTCACATATAACTTTGTGAATTGAATATAAAGGGAATTTTAACAACTGATATGCTTTACTCAATTTGGATTGGGTTATTGATAGCCATGTTTTGGCCTAGAGACAATATTATCTACTGATGCAAGCATAGTAGGCTTTGTAATCCTACATTATTCTTAGAGACATGTTACTTGTAATTAACATTTATTTATTTTTGTTGATCGTATTGTAAAACCAGTAAATCCACGTATGGTTATGGTATTTTTTCCTTTTATGTCGATTTTCTTTTGTAATCCTTAATTTTCCACGAATTTGTTCCTTCTTGTGTTAGTGAAGGCTACCTATAAGGGGAAATCCCCCCTTTGTGCCGGTGAGTGTGAAATCAATTTAAGATAAACATCACATTAATTATTTTTTGGAACCAAAAACACATATGAATTGGATCCAGTCTAATGGGCTAAATTTGTGTAATCTTTCACAGATTTTGTCAACGTTATATTATAACGTTTTAAAAGCTCTTTTTTTTATTTACTCTGTTCTCTGGTTCACATATCTCCATTTCTTTTTCATTCAAAAACGAAGGAAGGGCGTTTGTGATCCAAACCATCCTTTTTAGGGGTAAGATATACTGGCTATTTCTTGTGTAAAAAATTATTATTTGTTCGTACTAGATAAGAGGTTAAAACTAGAATCGATTTCTTATGTTCCAATTATGGTTTAGTTTTGTCGGCGATAGTAATTTTATGTGTGTGTGCTCGCATCTATACGTATATGATATATTCTTTATGTTATTAAATTGATATGATCTATAGCCACCATAAGAACATATTATGCGAATGGAGAAGTATTGTTTTTTTAAGGTTTCATATGCTATGTTATTCGAAAAATTGAAGCCCAATTGAGTTAAATTCACTTCTATATGTGATATGTTAGCAAAGTAAAGTCTCTCGATTCAGTTCCATTTTTTGAGAAAAGCCACTGAATTAATTTTTTTTTACATGTATTGAGAAAAGTGTGCAATGGTGTGTCAGATCTTTTTTCCTTCAAGCAGGTGTCTGGGTTGAAGTGCTTGCCAATGTTATTAAGATTTTATTAATGTTTAGTTGCTTTTGGTAATTGTGAAACAGATCTGGTTAAATGACTAGGGCAAGGGATATACACATCCCTCTTCCACTAAAATATAAGTTCTCTCCTTATACGTCATTTCGAGAGTCATGCCTTTGCGATTGTGACATTCCTGAATATTTGTCTATGATTTATTTTGACAAGATGTCCGAGAAATGAATGGATTACTGGAAAATATCCATGTTTTATTGTCCTGGTGCCTTATTAGTTGCATGAACGTGTCACCGACTCACCATGGACTAATGGCATTTTACTTTGTGGCGCATATATATATATTTTTAATATGATGGATGATCATATAGGAATTTATTTAGCAAAAAATTTTCACTGTTGGAATGAAATTAGATTAGTGAATCTTGGCCAATAATAGTATGCTACCATGCAGATGTAGTGTAGGCCAGGTGACACCTATTGACATTCTGAATAATATACTAACTAGCGGCTGTTTTCTGCAATTTATGGGGTTGTGTTAGGAACTGAAAAGTGATGATAAAATGGTTGTTTGCTGCCTAATATTCTAGTAAAGTTCAAAGGTTTTATGAAAATTAGATAGTGGTTTGATGAAAATTACTGATATAGAAAATCTGGAAATAAAATCCCAAGTTCTTGTAAAAACCCAAGCAGGCACCAAGTTTTTTGTGGAATTAGTAGCTATCGAAGCAGAAATAAGCAATCATGTGCATTTAGTTGATGCGAGCCGATTTATTCAAGCTTTTAATTTTGTTGCATTATGTGCATAATTGTTTCTTTGTGTGCCAGAATTGTACTCAGAGTGTCAAATGGCTGAATTTCCGAAGTCCAGCAAGGAATCGTCCAAGAACGAAGCGCCCAAGAGATCATCTTCAGATACAAGGGATAAGAATGTACCCAAACAACAAAAAAGAATGGACTACCCTGTCCAAATGCTTCCAGCTATGAAGTTACCGGTTTCCAAACCTTCTGCATTTCGGGATTTTAAATCATCCGTCAGAATTTGTTCAACAACAATAAAGTCGCTTCTAATCAAGAGCAAGAATTTGTGGTGGGTGCCTCTGGTGTGGATGCCGACAAAGGCAGTAGCAGTTGTAAGGATCCCAGTGTTGAAATTTCACCGAAAGAGAAGTCCCTCCAGGCTGCACATAAGCTCGACCTCAACTCTTCTTTGCCTGACCTGAATGTTGTCCCTCCTGAACTCATGTCAATTAACGATGTTGATAAGGGATCCAATTTTCAGAATGGGCCTTCGTTCGTGGCTGATGACCTCCAAGACGTGGTGAAGGTCGTCCGTAAACTGGAAATCGAGGGCCATATCTCGGGGACTTTCAGATTGAAATTCCTCACTTGGTATGGGTTGCATTCCACGGCCAAAGAATGCGATGTCGTACATACCTTCATACGAACTCTGAATGATGATCTGAGCTGCTTGGCCGGACAGTTAATTGACTCGTTCTCGGGCATTATAAACATGAGGTCGTGAAATAGTTTCTTTCGAAAACCTGGGGCATTTTGGAAGAGAGACTCAGTTTATTTTACCTAGCAGTTCTTTGAACTGGAGGAGTAATATTTAAACTTTGATATTTTCATCGTGGTATTCTCTTTATGTCGACTTTATTATTAGTTTTGAACTACATGATTCAGTGTGGGTGCAAGCGATTTGACTGAGGTTAAATTTACATGATGGATTGAGTTTGCGCTTTTTTCTCGCGGCATACATGAATATTTTTCTCCCATTTTATACAATCATTACAATTCCATCTTTTCTACGCATTATATCAACATTCAATATTCATAACCAAACAAAGTTTAGACCTCACACTCCCCAATACCACAAAATCAACTTCAAAAACTTTTTATTTGAAATGGGTTGAAATACTGCCCCCGCAAAATTTGTCTATGATGTAAAATCTTTTGTTTGCGAGATTGCTTAGTAGAAGTTTGGTTTCTGCGCTACTCGACCCCCAAATAATTAAGCGAGATGCTCGAATTAAAACAACTACAAGGATCAAAATCTTGGAATAAACACTTCAAATCTTCCCCTCAAAATAATATTACACGTTGTGTCTGAGATAGAAGGATGATTCCCTATTAAATTATTTCTAAATTTATTTTACGGGCATGCACGAATTATTACATATATCTTTCACACAAGGGAGAACACCATTTGGGTCGATTTTTTTAAGTAATCAGATCTTCAAGGTCAAAGAAGACTGCCCGATCGACTCGTTCGGAACCATGGGAGGAGGGTTCATATTTAGCTTCTTGATGGGATGCTCTTCCGGAATAGAGGGTGGGTTTAAAGTTGTTGGCTTCTTAGCCTCAAAACTGCTCTTCACCCACTCAATATATCCCCCTCCCATGTTATATGCATGTTTGAATCCCTACCAATAGAAAAGCACCAATTCATGTCCAATTTTTACAACAATTTCAATGCATATAAAATAGATGGTACGTTTTATAATATACCCAACAAAATATTCATTAACCATATCTATAAGTGAATAATCGATATACAGAAAAAATATATATTAAAAACCGATGCTAAAATTAATGTCCTTACAGCATCAAGAAGATCGGTGGTGGCATACACAGACCTCACCCCACTTTGGCAACCCTGGAATTTTAACTTCTTGACATCAAATTTCACTCCAATGTAATAATATGGAGACAAACAGTAATTTGAAGCTCTAATCAGAAAAGAAACATTTTTTTTTATACATCTAGCTAGTTCTAACATCTAATTATTAAATATCAATAGATATGGATATTTACCACAAGAAGCAGATCTTCCCTGGCATGTGTGGACAAAACTTGATCCATAAAATTCTGATTTTTCACCCTTCCTGAATTTTAAATAATATAACTCACAATAAAATAACATATATATTATATATAAACTGAGGAAGATAAGAGAAAATAAACTATAAAAAATACAAACCATTTGGGGTACTAAACATGTATGGAATGTTGATGGCATTCTCCACATGACCTTTTTGGAATTCTTCCTCAGTCCTGGTAAATTTTTTAATTATTAAAACAAAGAAAATAAAACAACCCACAAATAAATTGACATGTTGAATGCATAGATGGTCACAGCCTTTAAAATCTAAAAATTATAATAATTTCATAAATAAACATATATCGGCAACGTAATTAAATTCAATTTGACCTGACATCAAGATAGAGGTAGCCTGAATTTAGAAGATTTCTTGCGGCATGCACATCGACAGTGATAATCTCTGCATTTGAACTGCACAAACGAATGCAAAAAAAAAAAAAAAAAATGAGACTTTGTAAATCCAAATGAGAAACTTATTTTCCATTTGAAAAGCTAAAAAAATATACCATTTCTTCATATCCATTAAATTTTGACTGCAGAGAAATTATTGGGGTCGTAGGTTGATGTGGTGCTTCTGTTCTAAAGCTTCATGTCATTTTATAGACAGTGTAGTGCCCACAATGGAGTAAGGCATCACCCAACAATTATGTCTACACTTCGCCAAAAAATAAAGAAACGAGACTCCACAATTCTAATAAATTTATAATAATAAATAAAAATAATAAATTACTATTTATTAAGTGAGAGGGGGTTATAAAAACTATTTATGAAGCCTAATGTAAAAGAATTTTTTTTTTTTTTTTAAAAAAAACCCTATGAAAGAGTCGAACCACTAATTTATCAAAATAAAATGAAAATTAATCACCAAATCAGTAATCAATAATTAAACCAACTTTACAAAAGTAACACACAAAATCCCCACTTACTAGAGTATTAGCACAAATCAGATTAGAGGGGCTGTCAAATAAGAGAGTTGAGTTGACAATTTTCCAACTCATCAAAATAGGAACCGGCCCGCCAAGTAGCGGGTTAAGTTGACAGTTTTACCTAACAGCGCTATTAATAAATCAAATACAGTAACATTTTATCATTCAATTGCAAAATTATCATGTGGCCCAGGTGATTTTTTTTAAGAAATAAGCATATTACACCTATTTTATTTTATAATAATAGAAAAATCAGGGGGAAAAAAAATACAAGCACGCAAATAATCACCATTCAAATTAATTGCTAGTAATTATGCTATTAAGATCGAAATGATTTTAATCTGCATCACACTTCAATAATTTCATGTCTACATACAATGAACAGAACACCGCTCGATGAAAAGAAATAAATGCTATTTAATTGGCAAAGTGGTCGTTAAAATGTTGTCATGAATCATCATAAATCAAATTCATATTTTATACATTGTAAAAAAAATTAATTTTTTTAATAAAAATTTATAAATTGTTTTTCTAGTTTACGTACGTTGTACCGTCTCGACCAATTAATTTGCTGAATCCAATTGCCGAATATCATAATTCAGATTGTTAATAGATTATATAAATAGGTAATAAGTTCTAATTATGAAACATTATTGATCGAGTGTAGATGATAAAATCAAATCGACTACATCTGATTGCTAAGAACAAATTTAAACATCAAATTTGTTTAATTTTTTTTTTTCGATGCGCACTAAATAAATCTTCGTATTGTTCTCACATTAAAGTTTATAATATGATACATATATAATAGTTAACAAATATTCATCTTTTTCAGCATATAATATAAGACGAAGTGCCGTATGGGATATTGTGGTATCTTCCCTATTACAATTATTGTTTTTACGTCTGGTTTTATTTATAGTTTGTACTCGTCAATTTCTGCCAAGGCAAAGGGACAAACAACGAGTCATCACGGAATCATTAGTTTGCTAATACCAAACAAATCTTGCTCAAATGATGAAGTTCCTCGAAAGGAGGGGGTCAAAGCTATTCAATATAGAGTAAGTTTTTTGTGAGACGGTCTCACAAATCTTTATCTGTGAAACGGGTCAACCTTATCGATATACACAATAAAAAAAGTAATATTCTTAGCATAAAAAGTAATACTTTTCCATGGATAACTCAAATAAAATATCTGTCTCACAAAATACGACCCGTGAGACCGTTTCACATAAGTTTTTGCTTTCAATATAATATTTATTTTTTTAAGTCAACCAATCTAATTTTATATAAAAGATATATTTTTTTTTCATAACATCCAGGATTGGATTAAAAAAACATAGGTTTCTGACAATTATTTGAAGAAAAAACTACTCAAAGAAAGGGAAGAATTAATACAAATACAGATTAAACCAATGATATCCATAAAATTATTTACTATACCTTGATTCGTCAACGAGCAAAAATTTCTCAATTCCCCTTTGGTGGGATTGATAATTGAACCACAAAATGAGTAGATAAGCATTTCGGCAGGTGGAGAGAGTAAAGAAGCATTTGTACTAGTTTTATTAATATATTTATTTATATTATTATACTAGCGTCTTGATGCACACGATACGTGTACACATCAAACTAAAATAAATATACAACTTTTTCTTAGCGATCAACACGGCCATAAGTATTGGAAAATGGGGAATATATTTAATGATAGAAACTAAAAATTAAATCCGTATAGGTAATTATATTAATGATTATAGAAGGACGCAAACATGCAATTTTATAGAAATAATATGATCATGGAAGTGAAAGTAGATAGTAAGAGTAAATAAATCAAACAAAGAGGAAAGGAAGTGAAAAATAAGAATGAGACAAATTAATCATGAAAGTGAAACTAGAAAAAGAATAAAGAAGAAAACATGATATGTAAGAAAGAGAAAATAAAATAAATAAGATAAAGATAAATTTTAAAAAAAGTTTAATGACATTAACACTTCCATTGAAAAATAAAAAAGCAAAAAACATGATATGTAAGAAAGAGATTAATGCATTTAGCCAATAAAAAAGGATTTGTTTGAACATTTATAATATATTATAAGGAAAAAAACTTAAAGTATATGTTTGGACAAATTTTTTTTTTTTTAAAAAATTTCTAAGTATAAATTTTAAAAAATAACTGAGATGTATTTTTTTTATATTTTAAAAATAAAAAAGAGTCAAACGAGTAATAAATCTCAAAAAAGAAAAAACGAGAAAAAGAAAATTACGATTAAAAGGTTTTTAGAATAATTGTCTAAATATATATTTATTTAAAAAAAAACTTTTAAAACATTTTTATAGTTTTTGTTAAAAACAATTCCCAAAAAATAAAAAGTTCTCAGTAGTCTGCAAATTAAATTTACAGCCTTCACCAACAATGATGCATTTACATTAATTTTGAAATTTATGTTTTTAAAAATTAAATAAAAAAACCCATTTATTTGCCATTTTTCCCAGTAAAAAAAAAGAAAAAAAAAAGAAAAAGAATAAGGGGTAGCCAACCTAGTTAAAAAAAAATATGAGCATATTGTGTTGCATTCTATTTTAATAGTTTTATTTTTAGATGGCACAATGCAATGTCTATCTTTTGGGACAACAGAGCTAATAATTATCAGCTGAATCGTAAAATTTGATGTAGATTATCAAGATGTCATAGTGCATGGAGCGCGAATGACGCGTACCCCAAGTTTCATATTCCATCAAACTTCCCACAGATGGAGTCAGTACCGAGTTTTGACTTGATTGATATGTGCACGTAGAATCTTTCAAGTTTTCTGGTCACATTTCTAATGTTTTAACACATATTTTAGCCTCATTCTTTTCATAATTATTTCATGCTGCGAAGTATTCATGGAGGAAGAATTTCGAGATATTGTTGACATTAGGTATCAAATCACTGTTCTGTTCGGGTCTTTAAACTTCTTCATATTTTTGCAACTACGGGGTATCAAGCACTCATGCGAGACTTTATGAATTAATAATAATAAAAATAATAATAAAAATTAAACAGTTTAAGATGGTTTATAAAAAAATTCCGGTTTTCTGTTAGTCTACGTATCACACACACATACCCTTTTCAGTTTCCCAGTACCAACGCCACTCTATTTTCAATCCGGAGCTGTTTTTGGACTGGAGAATTTGAAAAAATTTAGCTACTGCGATGAAAGATTACGAGGTACTAAAGATTCGTCCATTTATTGTTCTAGGTTCGATTATGGATGTTGATTTTGGGGCACGATTTGGAATTGGGGATAAACTCATGCGATTTGATTGTCACGTAATTAGTTTTCATTTTTTTCTGTTTTTAATTTACTAGTGATTATGGTTTTGGGGCCACTTTGATCTCGACCTTTTTTCGCGAGCAAATAAACGCTGGCTTTTAAATTGGATTCGATGTGCTTGAAATCAAAATTCTATTTTTGGTCTTTGAGAAAAGTCAAGATGGTGTTCGAAGAATTTCGTTTGCACTATTATTTGAAGTTAAAATTGAAAGAAATATAATGTAATGGAAGAATAGGGGGTGCGGTGAACGCATATTGGACATAGTAATATGGTTGTTTTAAATTTTTAATAGTCACTTGACCCTCTTATCAGATCCCAAAAACATCTTTAAAACTGAAATGTTTTCAGAAATCTGTCACTGGAAGACTATTTTCATTGCTGTTTTAATCCAGCATATCTGAACCGATGTGGACAAAGTCGTCATCGACACATTACCAGTCAGATGAATGCCCACGTCGGATATAGTAGTACTACCATTATATTTTACTTTAGTTTTTGGATACTCCTGTAGCCATATCCACACAGTGTACTGGTCTGAGATTTGTATATTTTGAACTGGTTAATATGATTGGCTTTATAATCCATTTGTATTCATTTTGATTAATACTTATCTCTAATAATATTTTGTGGCCTGTCAGTATAATTTTTTAGTTGAAAGACGATCCCGTGTCTAAAAAAATGAGCTCTCAAGAGGCTGCTGATTTGTTGCAACTTTTAAAATGTCTTTCTGTGGTAACTTGGGACTGTGATTAAAAAATATCTTCACAGATTGAAGAAAAAAAGCAAGCGGCTGCTGATGTGTTATTTCAGTACTCGAAATTTGTTATGGCGTGTATTGGGCATCAGGTTCGACCGTGTGACTTGAGGTTACATCTAATGAAGGTAATGTGTGCAATTCATTTTTATTCCTTCTTATGAATTATACCGACTGTTGTGGAATATTTTTATAATCTTGGATAATTAAAGACCGATTGCTATTAATAGCCTACAAGAGACGTGCTTAGTTTCAACTGAGACGAGATTCATAAAGTTTGTGCCTTTCCATTGCCCCTTCTTGGCTCTTGCACCTTGCAACTATTCTGCACGACACTGCCGTGTTTTAATGTGTGTTTCTTGAAGTAAAGGGCACTAATTGACCAGCTATTGCAAGCCAGGTACTAGCGTTGCTTATTTTAGCAACAGATGCTTTTAGGTGTGTTATCTTCTCCAATCCTCTTAACAAAGACAGGGAATAGTGGATAATTAAGGGAGAAGAAACATGGGAATACACAAACAAAGGAAATACATATCTGAATTTGTAATCGACCACATTATTATGAATCAAATGTAGCAAACTTTTCTTCAATTTTCTAATTTGTATTTTTTTATGGTTGTCTCTATTATTATATATTTCAGAATTACCCTTAGATTAATCCATAAGTAGCAGATCTTAGATGAATTTTTAGAAAAACAAATAGTTATATGTTATTTGTTTAAAATATGCCCCACAAAAATCTATATTTGTGGTTCTCTCTTTCCTGATAGAAAAATCTCCATGAATTTTAGGCATTTTGTGTTTCCTGCTCTTGATTTCTAACTAAAAAGATTGCTCCGAAACCTTTTGGTACAAATTTTTCAGGAAATTTCCGGGGTGCCAGTTTCTTTGAAAGGATCACCGTCCCGAGCAGGTGAGATGGCCGGAGAATCTTCAAGCTCAGGCCCTTAGAAACTTGACAATTCTGACAGTTATAAAGCTCTCTAAAGCTTACTCTTTTAAACATATGATGTGCATGTGTATTTGACGCCTTTGCTTTAGAACCGCACATTATGGGCGCTGAAAGGTGGTTGCTTTATCTCTAATACTCGTTGCCGAGGTGCTACATTTTTCATTTTTTGTCACAAAAATTTTGGATAGGTACTATATTCTTATATGTATAAATTTACGCTCAAAAACTGTTCTGTTGGCTTGGTGTTCTCTTTCCTCCATGAGAAAACAGGCACTATTGATGAATTTACATCTTGTAACCAAGGGTCTCTAATTTGCAATTTTCTGTTATAAAATATCAAATTTAAATGATATTTTTTAAAAAATAATAATAATTGAATATATTACATTTTACACAAAAGTTGAATTAAATTAATGTTACAAAAGTTTTTATAATTAATGCAACACATATGGATTTATCTGAAGTTCAAATGTGCAAATAAAAACATGATATTATAAAGAAATCACAATTCCAAAATAAATTCGATCTTACTAGAAATCTTTGGAAAAATGATTAAATTGAGTCAGTTGATTCATCAAATCAAATCCATTTGATTGACGCATTCGAGTTACGTAGTAACGGGTTTGATTTAATCAAATCCATTTGATCGACGCATTCGAGTTCGTAACGGGTTTGCTTTAATCGGAGTTTTGTAATCGGATGAAAGGTATGAACGACATAATGAAAAGGACTGTAAATCCAATTCATTAAACCAAGCTGGTAAAGAGTGAGATTAATATCACAACGGCTAGTCCCCAAACGGTAATATTCCAACGGCCCACATATTCAAAAATCCTTCATTCCACGCTCTTTGCTTCCACCGTGTCCCCATTTCTCAGCAGCAAATCTTTCACTATTCAACAGCTTTTTTTTTATTTTTGATATAGCATAAGCCGAAGATTATACAAGATGTGGAATGCCCCGACAGGATTCCGACCAACAAAATCCGCTCCTCCATCACCAGCTAAGCCTCTTGGTGTTTCCAGAACCAATTCCGACTCATTCCACATCATCCACAAGGTTCCACTTGGTGACACCCCTTATGTCCGTGCCAAAAATGTTCAAGTAAATATTTTTTTTTTGGTTCCTATGTTCTTTAATTTTTTCATGAAATAATTTATCTTAGGTTTCAGTATGTTTCCATTTACACATATATTTTTAAATGTAATTCGATCAGCTTGTGGACAAGGATCCAGAGAGGGCAATTCCCTTGTTTTGGGCTGCAATTAATGCTGGGGATCGAGTGGATAGTGCTCTAAAAGATATGGCCATTGTGATGAAGCAGCAAAATAGGGCAGAAGAAGCCATTGAAGCTATAAAATCACTGCGGGGTCGGTGTTCAGATCAAGCCCAAGAATCCATTGACAATATCTTGTTAGACCTTTTCAAGGTAGGTTTATTCTCTTGGAAACTTATATTGGCATGGGTTGTACTGAAATAGCATCATAAATGTAGTAAATTTGTAGTTTTTTGCTTTATTTTTATACGGTGATTGTGTGCTGTGTATGTGCAGAGATGTGGAAGACTAGATGACCAAATAGGACTTCTGAGGCACAAATTGTATCTAATTCAGCAAGGGATGGCCTTCAGTGGGAAGCGTACAAAGACTGCAAGGTCCCAAGGCAAGAAATTCCAGGTTTCTGTGCAGCAAGAAGCCACTAGATTGCTGGTAATAATGCTCTTCTGGCACTCTTTTCTGAGTAAAATGAGAATGGCAACTCCTCGCGGGTGACTGAGTGTGTATATCGCACCTCGACTATTGGATTAGCCAATCAGTCATAGTGTTGCATGCCCTGATTTTTCCACCTATTAATCTTATGTGATCAGGCTTTTTTTTACCGGGTTATAGCATCAGTTCTACAGTTAGGGGTGACTGAGAAAGGGCTTCTCTCTGTCCAATTATGTGGTTTGTGTTAGGTTTGTGTTAGGTTGTATATTGAATTGACGTTCATACGACATATCCCAATATATGATATTGCCCACAATGTTGCATATCCCACGTTGCCCTCACAAAAAGTTGTGGAATTTATTTTAACTTCGAGAGCTAACCCACCTAATGAATTAGATTTTTTGTTTTGAAACTATCGGGCATATGGGATAAAACATGTTAACTACGTGTTTATTTATAGGATGATGTTGTGATTTAGTTGGCAAGAAAAACTTGAAATCTTGAATATTATTACAGGGAAACTTGGGGTGGGCATTGATGCAGCAGAATAATTATATGGAAGCAGAGGAAGCTTATAGGAGAGCCCTTTTGCTTGGACCAGATAACAACAAAATGTGCAATCTAGGCATTTGCTTGATGAAGCAAGGGAGAATAGATGAGGCGAAAGAAACCCTTCAGAGGGTGAAACCAGCTGTAACCGAAGGCCCAAGAGGTGTCACATCTCATCTCAAGGCTTATGAGAGAGCCCAACAAATGTTGCAGGATCTTGAATCTGAGATGATGAACAAGGGGGTTGGTGATCCACTGGAGCAGAGCAAGCTATTTGATGCATTCTTGTGCTCCTCAGCAATCTGGCAACCTCAGCCTTGCCAGGATCAGCAGAACAGAATTTGCACAAATTCTTCCTCTAAAATTGAAGAACGATTTGTAGATGAAAATACTAACTCCAACATCATCATGCCAAGTGTTAATGTTAAAAATTCACTCAACATTGATGCAGCACCATTCGTACCTATTGCTGCTACTTTATTACCAGAGAGGCTTAAGCGGATGAGGTCTGAAAATGTGGTTAACTCGCAGATCAAGCAACCCATCACACCAGACATGAAGGGTGAGATGTGGACAGATTTTCTGCCTGATAGTAAGGAATTTGAAGAAGCGATAATCGCTGCAGTTTTGAGTGCAGGACATGGAAATAGAAAACTGGACGAGACTAAGTGTGATGACAAAAGAATACCTCAGAAAAAGGTTGGCAAGAGGCTGAAAGTTTTCCAAGAAATTACACCCTCTTTGAGTCCAAGGGCCTGAGTAATATCTAAATTTAAATTGGCCTTTAATATTGTTTTCATTGGTCTAAGTTAGGTTACCATAAATTTTTAGCTGCACTCCTCAAGCACAAGTGAAAATGGAGCAACAAATAATCTTATTTGTGTACAGCAGTGAATCATCCATTAGTTTTAACAATAACATTGAACCATTACTTCGCTACTCGACTTTCTTGCTTGTTTCATAGATGTAACTCAAGATCACAACGGCAGCAGAAATAAAAATCGCAGCGATAGTCTTGTTCAACGTGGATTTCAGACATGATGGTGGAGTGAATCCCAGCTCTGAGAGCTTTTTATGTGATCTAGCGTAGTCTCGAAAGAAGGCTTCTTCATCCTGCCAAACAAATGGTTTCATTATGTAAGATAAAAAGTTTCTGACTTATTGGAGGTAAACGACCTGGATTGTGTACCTTTGCGTAAAGGGTGACATATGATTTAAATTTTGGATCATGCACCAGAGCTTTATCAGATGGAAGCTTCAATAGACCTTCTGATTCTCCTTTAAGAAGCTCTCTTTTTTTCACATGTCAATCCATCCATAAATTGATGAGCCATAATTTAAGGAATATCTGCATCACGTTCTAGTCACGAGCCTATTTAACGTGAGAGTTATTTTTGTTCAACTTACTGAAGCTTATACTGCTTTACATAGTTGAGTTTTAGATTGCATTAGTATTTTTAGTTGGGTTCCGAGGCAACCCTCACAGAACAAGCTCGTGTATGGAGACGTGACCTCTACAGGGTATTTTTCCATGCCAAAAACATATTAGTTTTATTTAAAAACCTTACACAAAGTAAGAATTGTCGAATTTTAGAGGGTCGTTTGTCCAAGGTCCCTCAAATCCTGATCTTTCACGATGCGCTCTTCCCTAGCATGACAAGTTGAGCTCTTAACTTCTTCGAATTCTCATAAAATCTATGAACTAAACATAATGATGCCGAAAAATACCAATGTGTGGCCACCGGATAATGCAACTATATCTACATCAGATAGGCCCATTCGATGGAAAACGTCCCTTAAATGCGATGAACCTGTTCCCCGAAAGAATTGTGAAGCAATAATTAATTCCCCTATTCAGTAGTTTACCATAAATGGCATGTAACATTGTATCATCATGTCTAACCTTTACGAGCATCAGGAAGTCGGCCCTCGTCGGGGGAGATAATCGAATCCTAATAAAAAGTGCATGGCAATATTCTCAGAAGCTTACACGCCATCTATAGATGAAAACACATTGCAGAATACTTGGAAGAATTCATGGTTTTAACTTTTAATGTACTCAATAATTTGCAGTACCTTTCTGCCTGGAACGAAATGAATAGTAGGGCCGCCAGTTACCTCCACTGCAACAACGCCAGCAAGCTGAAACATTACAAAGTATAGTGAGATAAAAATAAATGTCAGGAGAAAATTTTTACGTTTTCAAATCTTAGTTACCAAAGTCATATTGTCCTCTCTTACCTGGTAAAGATCAGCATATGTAACTCTTGGATATTTTTCCTTTATTTCTTCTGTTTTTGAAAGAAGATCACATCACAAATTAAATCAGTACAAATTACAAAACAAAGGAGCTGATCAGCATGCAGTATTTCGTCTCGCATGTTTAACAATTATATTGAACTCAATTTTTTTTCGGAAAAAGCTGAAAAATACTAAAATCCCATTTAAGTCCATGTAAAATTAGTTGTCAAAATTTATCTTGAGTCAAGGTTTAACGGACTATCTGTGAAGCATGAACAATATCTGACAAGAGCCAAAAACAACGTACCACAAAGATCAATTGCTATCTTGAGGCCATTATTTGCTTCATGCTTGTACTCAGCCTCATTCTTTATTGAGCCATTGGGACCTCCCGTCATTGTTTTTGCATCATAAGTGCCAGCGTCGTGCCACCTACATCGGCCACGGGAATTAGCTCGCAATATACACACTGTAGTTTATTTACTGTTGCATCATAAAAGTTACCTGCTAGACTCATCTAAAGTTAAAGTTTATTTGCATCATCAAAACTTTTTACAATATAAGTCTGAACATCCTAAAACACATAAAATTGCCCCGCGAGCCGACTTAATCAATGATAATAAACTTACGCCAAACGAAGCATAATGGGAGCACAATTCTTGGAGGAGATAAGAGCTCTAAGATCTCTACGTGCCTTCTCAATATCCTTTAAATACTCTTTACCAATTGTCATTGTTCTCCAATTGGTGAGTCTCTCAATTGTTCAATGCAATGAAATTGTGTTGTAAGTGCATAGTTTGGTGTCGTTTACGATCTAGCTAATAAAAAAGGAGAGAAAAAAGTTAATAGGAGTTGGAGCAGAGAAGCAATGAATAATGTTGTTGGAGAAATACAAGAAAAGAAAAGAATTTTGCCCTTTTTACGTGTGTGTTAAGTTTTTTAAATTAATTTAATGTTTGCAATTGTTTTTTAAAAATATTATGAACTTTTTTTACGAACTTACAAAATTTTGTAAAAAAAAGTTTATGATCACTTATATTTAAGCATTTGCAAATATTATTTTATCCCAACATACTTTAAGTTTCGCTATTCAAATTTTGTAATCTGAAAATCGCATTCGTTAATTTATTTATCTAAAATTTGGATTTTATTTTTTTTTAAATGAGGAGTTTGAATAAAACTCTTTAATTTTTCTGTAAAAAATTAATTTTAACCTTCAAATTATATTAATCATATTGTTTGAATTTGAGTACGTAAATAAGTGAAACTTGAACAATAACATCGACCGAATTTATCAGCGTAAAAGCATATTAATGAGAATGAAGCCTGTATTTTATTTCAAGCGAGTTTTTTCTGTACCCAAGAACCCATATTAAATTTTAAAAAATTCTCTATCCTTTTATATCACTCTAATTTTTCTTGAATAGTTTATATTAAAGTATTCATGTAAATGCTAAATTCTTACTTTTGTCCCATATTCGATCAATTTATGTTAAAATTTGACTCCCTCGATCTATTGGCACCCGTACACCGCCCTGCTAAAATACAAAGAAGCCGAAAGAATACTACAGGGGAAGAAATAATAATAAATTCGAAACACACTTTACATGACGTAAAATAACGTAGTCAAAAGCAACTTTTACCTATACAGAAGATCGAGTCTCTAAAAACATTGTATGAACATACAATCTGATGAATGTTAAAACAATTTCCTAATCCAATGATTCAATACTCGATGTATTGGACGGTTGGAGGGCGTGTTTTCGTCGTGTGAGTACCTGAAAGTTACAGGAACAAGAACTCATTACGTAGATGCAGTGCTTAATTTCCCCTTTCCCAAGGATGTGAGGATAATAACCTGGTATTTGTGTCTTCTATAACTTAAATAGAAACAAATCTGGTTTGACATCGGTTCGATTTTAAGAGCATGCGTAGACCAGAGATGCATACCTTCAACTTCAAGAATCTCCACTTCTCGCCATTCTTGTACCAGAGCACAGCAGCAACACATCAAGTGGGAAATGAAATCGTCAAACAGCCCACCCTGAGAAACATACAGCAAGGTGCCTAGATATTGTTAGAAACAACTGCCCCCGTTATCTTATACTGCTATATTAGCATAATTGCTATATGTAAAACGTGACATTTTAGTTACAGTATAGATTAAAACATTTGAATTGTTTCGCTATCATCATTTAAGTTTTCGGTATAACGATAATCGCTCCAACAATAAATTCTGGCTTAATTACAAAATAGACCAAATTGCGTTGATGTGTCCTGTATACTATAAGAGAGCACCGACAAGTTCATAGAAAAGTTACCGTAATGTTTAGCATTATCCGAAGTTTCCTTCTGATGCAACAAGTATAGCAGCAGCAGGACAGTATCAACGAATAAGCCATCAAGTCATTACAGACTTCAGCGGAAGCTGCAATCCAGAAGCATGACTTCTACCACTTTAGGAATTTCAATGGTAAAAAATAGTGACTAATTTTTTTTCATTGTTTCCTTGAATACAGACGACACCAAAATGGAAGGGAAGCAAAGTATGAGATCTGTTCCGCGATTTTATCAATAAATGAGGCACAATTGTAAATACATTAAAACAGAACAGATTTTGACAAGGCATGCTTTTGGCTGCCTTTTTGCTCTTTAGAACATGGTATCTTTCATAAAATTTTAAATAATATTACACTGAAAAATATGATTTCAGCCCCTAAAAAATTATCAAATTACAGTTCTCACCCCCAACCCCCTCTGCTTTTCTGGCAACCCACCACCAATGCAGGACGACTCACATAATTGAAGTTTTAGATACACTTACAGATGTGCCTATTACCAGCCGCCGAAGCAATTCTCGAAATCGTGCCACAGGGGAATAATACAGTTTTTATGCCTGCAAGTTATCTAAAGCTGCTTAGAATTCTTGAGTGCAACTGAATGACATTATATCTATACTTAAAACATGGCCTTCACTCCAAAATTGTGTTAGTTCCTCTAACATCAGGTCAATACGCAAGAGATGCGAGACAACAAATTTCAAGATAATAAATAACAAATAATGATTCAACATTAAACTTTGTTTCGGTTGATTTTAGTTCATGGATTATACGCAGGATTGATAACTACTCGTGATCACATGTTTGGTTGGTTTTACTCCAGCCTGTGCACAAAATATCTTGATAATTTATCACGCACGTGGTGTGATATGTTCTCTCTCCTCAAACATATGCCTTGGTGTTCCCAGGTAGTTACACGATTAACTCTGCCATGACGCGTGAATAGGGCAACAAAAGCTCAGCCTAAACAATCTCTCTTTTTCTCACTATCACAGCGGACGGCACCATAAACCATCAAATTTTTGTTACAAGCATAGACAATAGAGAGAAACATGGCATAGAGAAAAGCAAACTAAAAAAGATAGATCGTGGATATGAGTTGGTAAAGGGAACATAATTGATTCTTGTGGTACAGGTAGATCACAGCGCAGTATCAGGGCCCAGAGGTGGTTTGGCATCATCAAGGCGGATGGTGGAGGTGGCAATGGTGCATCTAATGACAATCTTTTCCGGCTTCAGATGTGGATATTGTTTGTTAACGGTGTGGGGAAATATTCAATTTAAAAAGCTGCGGAGGTGAAGGCGAACTTCATGGAGTTTGGAGGAGCTAATTGATGTGCAGAGTTAAACCAAATTTCCTACACAGTGAAAAAAAGAGAGAACCAAGAAAAAAAATCCAATCTGTTCCAGAAAGAGAAGAGATGATGTTTGTTCTAGAAAGAGAAGAGGTGATATGTTTGACCTTTAATGCGATATCTCAAATTTTACACAACTTAATAATAATTATCTAACAATTATCTTCTCGTAACATTTTTTAGTTATCGAACATTTTATCAATCAATATGTAATCAAATCATTCAAACCAAACGCATAAGGATTAACAGAGCCATTCACATACGGATTATTGTTTTTGATTTGTTTCCTTCTTTAGTTTCGAAATGGTTGTATCCACAAGGAATGGAGAAACGTTTTCTAATTAGAATGAATAGAAGAACAGGCAAAAGGTTGCAAATACATCTGGAATAACATGCAAGAAACGTACATAGAAGAGGTTTGGAACAACAGCCGAGCAGATCTGAATGCCACTCATTGTGTGAGCCTTTAAATGATAGCAAATCATGTGTAGAGGAAACTGAAGATGTGTTTCTGTAGCGAATTATACATGTTAGTAAGAGGATTTTAGACTTTCAGTTAAGTAGATAGATCCAAGGAATCATTTTAAAATGCTCGAAACGATCACAAATCTCTCAAGATGAAATAATTCCATGTTATAAATTCTCAGACCAATATTTAACGGCACATGAATGATAATATTTCAAATCCATTCATGTTATGTCATAAATGAATTAAAACTGACCTTGAAGTGGCCTGTTTTTCACTCTTTGAGTCGTTTTTATTATATTTCCCTTTATCACTATCATCACCTAAATAAACGTCTTCCTCCTTGGATTCTTTCACGGGTATCGCTGCAACAGCTTCTGTAACATCAAGCAGATGCTGAATCACTTCACACTGACTAACGTCCAAATTAGCTTGTGAATGTTGCAGTTCTAATTGAAGCTTCTTATTCTCCTTTCGTATGGCTTCATTAAAAGGCACATTCGGATAAGAATAAGAAAGACTTTTTTTCAACACTAACACTGTAGTGTCGTGTTGTGATGGATCACGTTTCAATATCACATCTTGCACCTTCCTGTCCTCGTCATCCAGTGTATATTCATGCTGATCCTTTTCGATCATTTCGATTCGTTCCTTTAATCATGATAAAAGAAAAAAATACACAACAAGATATGAAAAACTGTGAACTTGAGAGGAACAAAAATTTTACAATACACAAGAGGTCTCAACTAACATCATCAAGTTGAAGGAACATTAACACGAGAGTTTAGGGGATGCACGATATCAAAATTTGAAGATTGAGTTTAAAAATTGTTATATAATCACATCACATCGATTTATTGCACAATGAAATAGTTTGTATAATGTTCTACACAGTTCTACAGTTCCAAATAAACAGAAAATAATACAAAAACTCGAGGTTAAACTTCCTGACATCTAGACATGTATCAACTAGTGACATACAGCTTTCCATAAAACAAATAAGCTATTCGGGTGGTCCCAATCCAACACCCTCTTTAATCAAGATTTTGTATTTCTCAGATTTCTCTATATACTAAAAGGGGAAATCTATACAATTTCATTGGACCTCTACATGTGTACTCCCAACACTATCATCAACCTTGTTCGAAAAAATTATGCGAAGGGCGATTTTAGAAATCTCCCACAAATTATTTATGCATTTATCTCTTAAAATAAAATAATTCATAAGTATGAATTATTTTAAGGATTTGTTTTCTTTTTTCGTGTTTTTTAAGCCCACAAGAAGTGCATGCGTGATCGATCACTTGTTTAATATTATGCCCCAATACTTGTTGCTCGACGATGAGAACATGGATTAAAAAGTGACTACGATAAAGTCTTTTGTGCATCCTTCGTGTGACTTCTACAAGCACAAGGGGGATCAAGGATGGGTCCTCGTTGGAGGCCCACGCAAAGGAGGTCATAGCTGCGAGGTAATTTTACCACAGACTATATTGAAATTTGGCTCCCAACCACATGTCCTGGCAAGATTTTATGATAAGACAAGGGAAGTTCTACAGTTAGAGCACCATCCGAATGTATCACCCACCATCGGAGCAATTACATAAGAGATTGAATGGCCATTGTACTCAACCAGAAAACTTAACTGCAGGAACAATTACTAAGTGCACTAGAAAAGTTTGGTAAAATGTCGGTGTAGGACCAACAGCAGCAATCACAACAAATTAGAAATATGATACAGTACCAACTAGGAATGATGGTCCAACAACCAAAAACATCAGAGACAGTTCAAAAAATTACACCGTGAACTTAGAATTGTTGGGTTATTTTTACATAAGCGGATCTGCACTTATAAATTTCATACAAGATACACCCAAGGCATCCAGAACAACCCAAAAGTATATGCAAAAACAGAAAATAGGAAAACAAAGACATACCAAATGCAAAGATCAATATCTAACTAATCACAAATTTTGAATCTTAGGAAAAAGAAAACAGATACCCGAACACGAGCATTATCGACAAGGGTAATGAGAGGTATGAGCTTCAGATAATGATCAATTTCGGTCTGAGCCTTCCTGAACTGATAAACAATGTTCCATCCCATAGCCAGAAGATAGAAATAGCTTCGATCTTGGCAACTGTTCACTAAAATGTAAGACCTCCTCAGTGCATCCTCCAGATGCTCCAATGGCTCCCGAGTCTCCGGGTACTTTTTCATCTCCGAAATCTTTAGTGATTCCAACAAATTCCCAATAAGTTTCAAATGCTGCGCAAACTGCCGGCAGTTTTTCTTGTGCATTCGAGCCGTGTTCGCAGCCTTCACAATCATTCCAATTAGCCTCACCGCATCTATTCCAACCAGTTGGGCTATATTTGCTCTCTCCCCAAAATGCTCCCAAGACGACATTTTTATACTTCCGTCGCTAATCTACCGCTCAAATTCTACTCGTGTTAACAAAACCCCCTAACAATGTACCCATTCCGGATCAGCATTTCATCAATAAAATTGCCTTTTTCCAAGAAATAAAATAGCCCGCATTTCTTCCAATGCAACTCCCACAGACGAAAGAACAGTGGACTAACTACGAGAATAAAGCAAAATAAAGAATCATCATTCAGAACATCAAAAGTCAAAACACGAGATCTCAAAGAATTACATAATTACGGAGACCCGTCTTCCAAAAAAGTCGAAAAATTAATTAGTAGAACAATCCCATTACAGTGCTCTGCCTTTTCTTTTTCCCATCAAAGGAGAAAAGGTAAAAGCAATAAACTTGAATCATAAAAAGAATTTCTTCAACAAGAAAAAAACGAACGAACAAATAAATTAAAAGCAATAAACTCACCTGACAGTCAACGAATCCACTGACAAGTAACCGGAACTTTGCTCTCACTCATTAGAACAAACATACATAAAAATTATTTGCTCATTTATATTAGAAGCCAAGAAATTGAAAACTTTTTACGGGATCCATTTAGCACAGTGAGTGCAGAATTATTCTTCGAAAACGGGCTAAATCTCTGGTATCTCCGTTTGAAGAATTATGATTTGACGCATTTAAAAAGGAAAAAACACAAAAGAAAAGGGTAACACATAAAGCAATGGCCAATCCACCGAACAGTTTCTGAATTATAATACCTGCATTTACACACATAAATATATACATATATATACATACATATACAGTGCGTGTATCGAGTGTGTCTCTCGGGCTTCGGTGTCTCTTGTCGGGACTCGGTTTTGGTAAGCACATCATTTTCTCGCGCTCGTGAATCAGTGTGTTCTTGCATGCGAGGCCTTACTGTTTGTTTACTGGCGCAACAAATTTGGATTCCATGAATTTTCATTTTATTTACGTCATAAAAACATATGTAAAACAATTTTACCAATAAATCTTGAAAAATGATCTGCAACAAGATCCGATATATTATTTTTCATTTTAAGTTTGAATAAGATGTTTATCTTACGGAAAAATACGTGAAACAATATATTTATTCTAAATGATATTGCAGTTATTTTAAAAAATTTCTCTGGGTCGTTTTACGTGAAATGGAAAGTCTATTGTGAAATTTGTATGGTTTGTGTATATAAAATTATAAAGACAAAACTAATAGAAAATCTCAGTTATTATCAAATAAATATATGAAACGTACTGGCTAAATTAAACAATAAACGAGGCTGGCCGCCCCATTGAGACCCCGCGGCCACATTATTATAAGCCAGCCTAACCTCAAGTTCGACTGTGTACTTTACAATTATATTATTGTCTTCGACTGCGAAACTTTATTAATGGAAGAAGTCAGCTCAATCTATAATATATTTTAATTATTTAAATAAACCCACTTAAAAGGATTGATTATTATTTAAATTGTATGTGGAGCTTAATACTTGGACACATTTAAATGCAAAGCCTGCATATTGTTAAATTCTATTGAATTGATAATTGATTTGAGTATTGACGTGTTTTCGTCGAATCACTCTAGCACATCTAATGCTTGTTCGTGACCTAAATAACTATGGATGACAATGAGGCCATTTTTAGTTCCATCTAATCGGGGAATTCAATACAAACATTCGTAACTCATCATTTAATGAACAAGATTATTAACTACATCATTATCTTGAGTGCCATGAGTTGGATTGTGACCGAGGTTTGAAGGATACATATTTAAGTTTTTTTTTTTCTTTTTTTTGATTTGTTAATTGTCGAGAAAAGTTATGTTACAACAACAACAACAATTATCATACGAGTTTAAGGATGATGATAACATTCACATACTCGCACCCAATTTGTTGCGGGGATTTGAAAAATCCACGAACCTAAACTCATATCCAAAAATGTATCCTAATCCTGCTATGTTTCCAGGTTTCCCTATGAATATCCATGAACAATTATCATCCTTACAAATAGCTACTCTTAGTGGTTACTTTTTTAGGAAATCATTCGCGCGCTATCTAGACCATAATGTTTTTTGGGCTACATCAAATTTAATATCAACAAAATCACATAGTATATCTTACACATTTGAGTGACGTACAAAAAAATATATTTGTTATCAAAAATCATTTTTTGGAAAAAAAAAACTAACCAAGTAGAATATTGCAATAAAAAAACAATTTACATCAATAAATATTATATATAAACAAATTTAGTATGTTATAATTTTTTAAAGCTGCAAGTTATTTTAAAATATTTAAAAGCAGTATTCAGGGAAAATATAATTTTAAAGAAATATCTAGATTTTTAAACCAGTTAAAGGATTTTTTTTTTAAATACAAGTTATAGGTATTTTTTCCATCGTTTGCCATTTAATATTTTATTAAAGTCAACCAAAATTTGTCTATATCCGGAGTTTACCCATCTCTGGTCTGTGCAGAGACAAGCTTGCACAAAATTCCCACCGAGATCTATTGTATAGTACATACATCCAGTTGACCAAAATCAGTGTTATGAATTCTATATATTCTGAACCTCCCAGAATCCAAATTCCTACTTAGATCCTCAATTTTCGGGCATTCTATTGCACAATTCATGGCGAAGGGGCGGCATCAGCACTATGGTCGAGGTGCGACGCGCAAGACGGGGTCGTCTTCAACTCTGGTGCTCTCGTTCTTGATAATGTTGTCTTTGCTTATTGTAATTCTGTTATCTCTCGGAATTATATCGATTCCCGGCGGTACGAAGGGCTCTCCGGAAGCGCATGATCTCAGCTCCATAGCCCACAATTCTCGTCACTCGTACGTACTGAATCTATACTTGTTCAGTTTCGCATTTTGTTTACGGATTGAGTTTTCTGAATTTATGCGTGTGGTTAATTTGGGTTTTACAGCGGCGATGAAGATGAGGAGAACAAAGATCAGTGGGTTGAAGTTATTTCTTGGGAGCCCAGAGCCTTTGTTTTCCACAATTTTTTGGTATGTTTTATCTGTGTACGTGTATAAGATTAAATTATCGACTTTCTGGGCTGTATTATGTTGAGTTTAGCCGATTCAATTTCAGGCTTACATTGCAGATCTGAATTGATCGCATATAATAGAGGGTATCTATTTGATCCCCAATACCAATCGACAGAATATTGATTTTGGTCTAGATGAAGGTGGGGAAATAAGTTTGAGTAGAATGATCAGAATATAGTAGAATTGGTTATGGTGAGGTATATTGCACTTTTTTAACTTTATAAGTTTGATTTGGTATTCGAGGGAATTTTATTTGATCACGAGTAAGAGTTTGAATTAGCATGATAAAGATGATGCATGCCCACAGTTTTCTCTTCTTCTTCCGCCTTTCTGTTTTCTGTACAGGTAGGGAGATGAATCATGTTTGTGTGTTCTTTTTATTCATTAACCTTTTCTGCATGCTGAATTCATATGTAAATTCAAGGGTCGTTTATTTCACAATTGTTCTTTTGGCAGTCAAAAGAGGAATGTAATTATCTTATCAGCATCGCCGAGCCCCATATGCTAAAGTCCACTGTTGTTGACAGTGAGACTGGAAAAAGTAAAGATAGTAGGTATACGAAGTCCTTCTTTCCTTCGTAATGAGTTTAAAGTCATCTTGAAAGTGTTATGAATACAATTGTTCAAGCTTTAGACCTATGGTTGGTTGCATGTTTATGTTTTTCGATTGTGCGATCGCTCTATCGGTTTCTTTGAGTGTACTATTTGTATTCCCTCCCAATTCATCGCAGATGCCTTTGATGGTCAGCGTTGAATGTGCACAAATCATCTCAATCTCCCAATATCTTTATCTTAATTTTTCATTCCCTTGACATACTAGTTTTTGATTCAAAACATTGTTCTGTCATCACTCTTCCATCTTTACATTAGCCTCTTGACTACTATCACAATTCACACTTCGGTGTCCCTGTCTTTAAGTAAGATTTGAATGCCTTCATCATCGTCGCATCCTAACCTACCCAACTTTTAGATATCATTTCTATCTTCCTTTGATCTGTTTGCTCATACTCCTCGGGGTTTTTAATTAGGGCTTCTCTAACTGCTTTCTTCACTTCCTTCTTAGACTTAATACCATTGTCACAAGGCTTTCTATAATCGCATTTTCATATGTCTACATGTAGGTCTCTCTCCAGCTTAATGATTGCACCACCAAGATTTCTTTTTAGGTGGACCTAGCGCCTTCGTAATTGTTTTACCTTATTACTCAGCTCCACCACTGACATCCTAATAGTTTGTCCTTGGAAGGTCCTATTCTTATTTTCTAAGTCCCTCCATCCAATTCATAGTTGTTGGGGTCTTCCTTTTCTTATCCCACTTTTTTTGAGTTTCACTTTTGGGGTGTTAAGATGATATACTCTTTCAGAGAATAGTCTTGCAATTCTTGCATCACATGTGTCTATAGTTAGAGTACTCACTCCTTAGTTTCTCCTACAACATCTTTGTTGAATTCGTTATGTACTCAATAATCAAGATCTGCTTTTTATTGTTATATTTTTTTTATTGACTGGATGCTTAAATTGAGCAGTCTAGTTAAGCATGTTCTACTCTCTATTATAGATTTTCCTTTGATTTTATGATTCTTCTTGCAGAGTGCGTACTAGTTCTGGAACATTTCTTACTAGAGGAAGAGATAAAATTGTTAGGGACATTGAGAAAAAAATTGCAGATTTCACCTTCATACCTGTAGGTAGGCAGTTTGGTGACTCATTGCTTTCAACTTTGATATGTTAGAGAAGCATCATTTACTAAAACTTTGCGCTGGGACTTCGGAAGAAGACCGGTGGACTTGATTAAAATTGATCCTTTTAAAACTGTGTTGCGTCAGTTTCTACATTGCAATTTGAATTTGTAGCTGCCAAAATTAATCAAACGTTTTGTATGATGTTATGGGTTGGTAATATGCATAAAATTGCTCCATTCCCTTAATAAATGATCAGCTGTAAGTTATGGTTACTTTTATCTTTTTGTAATGTCTTTTTAAAAGTTAAATTTTTTTGTTTGTCCACTTCCCAGAACAATGAATCTTCATTCCTAGGAACTTATCCCCCTTCCCCATTCTCATAATTTCATTAGTTTCAAATTCAGTTTGAATATACCCTGAGCAATGCTATTTTTGCCTCATTAAATTTGGTTGGCTAGGTAGATGGTTTTTTTTCTTTTTTGCTCACTGAATCTCTTTAAATTATTATTATCACAACCAGAGCACGGTGAGGGCCTTCAAATCCTTCATTACGAAGTAGGGCAAAAGTACGAGCCCCATTATGACTATTTTCTGGATGAGTTCAACACTCAGAATGGTGGTCAGCGCATTGCTACGGTTCTCATGTACCTGTAAGTGACTTTTGTCAGTTGTGCAAAGTGACACGTGCATGGATCCATCTTCATCATCTCTGATATGAATTACAGATCAGATGTAGAAGAAGGAGGTGAAACAGTATTTCCGGCTGCGAAAGGAAATGTTAGTTCCGTGCCTTGGTGGAATGAGCTCTCTGAATGTGGGAAAGGAGGACTCTCTGTTAAACCAAGAAGGGGTGATGCACTTCTTTTCTGGAGCATGACTCCTGACGGAACTTTTGACCAATCGAGTTTGCATGGTTAGTTGATGTTCTTACTGGTTTTATTCACTTACGACTTATTTCATCTGTGGATCTCGCTGATACATTCCCAGCAGTTGTCTTATCATCATATAAATATCACTGTTACTTCTAGTTGTGTCTTATTAGCATATAAATATCACTGTTACTTCTAGTTGTGTCTTATCATCACATAAATATCACTGTTACTTCTAGTTGTGACATTTATTTTCTGTGCTATGGCTCGTCAAAAAAAAAAACCTTATTGTATTCTACAGGTGGCTGTCCTGTCATCAAAGGAAACAAATGGTCATCTACGAAATGGATGCGAGTGCACGAGTACAAAGTCTAATTTCTCATGTATTAAGGTGAACCCCGTTACCCAGATGAGGATTTCATGTATAATCACACTTGGTCATATTCTTTGACATCTTAATGTCATGTGTATATTTTCTGCTCCCTTGCAAAGTAGCATCAAATTCTAGTGTCATGTGATGCTTTTACTAATTTTTTTTATACTTCCGAATTTTGAGTAATTTACTCCTTATTAGTGAATTAAAAAATGTTTATCTTTTCATCTTCACGTTAATACCTAACATCAATAAATGTAGATGTTATTTTTGTGATTAAATTTTGTTTATATGTGGGTTTTTTGTTATCGACAAAGTTTCCTTTGGTTCAATGTAAGAGATAAAGTAAATAGATGCAGCAACACTATGCCCTAGCCAGAATTCCAACTGCATTGAAACAGAATATAACCCAGATCAATTGCCTGTTTCGGTAGGGTGAAGTAGAGTTCACCCTTCACACCATCCCAAATTCTCTTTCAATAGATATGCTTTTGTTAGTCATCTGGGGATATCTAGGAATTCTAGATTGGTTAGTCGCTTTCAAGTTGGCTTCTCTCGTTTCATTTTGGCATTTTTCGACTCTTGTTCTATGCTTTTGTACTTGCTTGAGGTCGCACTTGACTTCCTCCTCGCAGCTTAGCGGGTTTAGTTATATTTATTTAAATTAGCTCGTATTCATTACGCCTTTCTTGTGTGGCAGAAACCATATCAAAACTGGTGATTGTTGCTGATTTATGGGCAGAGGTTCCTACAGCTCTTATGCTTAGAGGGTATCAGAACATGTCTTTTTATACTTAATTTATTTGTAATAGCTAACCGTTCTTACTTGATCGTTCAAGGACTAAAATTTTGTGCGGGAATTTCATTGGAGTTGATATACAGTAAATTTTTATTTTTTAAAAAAATTTAATACAGTATAAGCTTTTGAGTGTTTTATTTTGGGTAACTTATAAACGTATAATTTAATGCAAATTTTTTAAATAAGCCTTTAGTGTCTGTAAAATTCTTTAAATAAACATTTTCGGTTTCCATGGACAATTTGGTCAGCACCACGACTAATACATAAACAATTTAACAAGCCATGATTATGCACTATATACAGAATATATTTAGTTTAGCTGAATAGTGAATTGTAAATAAAAAGTGATCGCTTGAATCTATCTATGCCAATAAACGAGAAGTCCCAACTTATATAAATCAATTTTTTGACAGAAAAACATCAGTGTGCAAAAGACACAAATTCTTCCAGGGGCAGCTAGATATGAACTCAATTCACTTAATAAATATTCTCCAGTAGTTCATATAGAAAAGAGATGAGAGTGAACAATAGTTAAAAATAGAAAGCAAAATCAATTGGATTGTCATAAAATGGCTTCAAAATCGATCTGTTTTCACAAAATTAACGCACAGGCAAGCTGTGATCTTGTACCCAACTTTCCTTCCAACCTACGCTTGAAATCTAGGCTAAACAAATTCATTATCGGATCAAAATACGATTAATGTGTTGATTATGCATAAATTGAACCGCTCACGATCTACAAATTGTTATCGGTGGTGCTACCCTACCGATATGAATGGTCATCGCAACTTGAACTGCAACTATTTATGCATGTAACCTGGATCATAGTTTTCGTTTCCCCACGACTCAAATCTAATAAGTTCACAGAAATCCGACAAACGAGCTTCGTCAAAACGAAAGCAAAAGAGTCCGATTCCGCCAACAATTTTCAGCTAACTACTGAGGACTGACTACGATAATTCACCCTTTTTTAACGTTGTTTGAAATATTATTATTTCTTAGAGACAAGCGTTGCTTGCTTGTAGAATTTACATAAATTCACACTGTAATTCTAAATCCTAAAATTTAGAAACAACTTCAATTTTTTTTTTTGAAATAGAAAACAACTTAAAGTTATAGTAAAAGTTAAAAAAAACTTAAAAAATAACATTATATATATATATATATATATATATGGGTTAGTTTTGTAATTTAATGTGATCCAAAATTACAAAACTAACCCTGTTTTTCGTGCATCACATCTCGATCATACGACGCAATGAATAGACTTGTTTAATGAATGTCGACGAGGACACACGCTTATACCTTGAGGCCCGAAATCGTAATAACGACAAGGTTAACTTTGTCATAACACCTTCAAAGCACTGAACTACGCTTCCATAGCTTAAATCCCATCGCGCTCTCATTTGACGACACGTCTCCCCATCATTCTCCTAGCAGGTCATCCAACGGGCGAAACCACCTCCGAGAGAAAACACAAAGGAGATGGGATGACGTGGCAGACAATGGTAGGATCCAAGCGGCATCACGAGGATCGATTACGTGGCAAAAAAGAATTTGAAATCCCGCCCAAACCCGGACTTCAATAGTTTTCCTTTGAGGAATTTATATACCCTTTCCTTCGAAATTTCTCCTATTTCTATCGACCTTTCGTTCATTCTCAAGCCGACACGCTACGACAGCAAAGCAAAGAACCCTACCCTAGGTAAGCTACACGCTCTTGCCACTTTGACTCGCCCGAGTCGCGCCGATTCCCGACGCTTTTCTCCGCTTACGTGACGTTTCGCACCGATTTCTGACGGTTTTGCTGATTTTCGGCTTGTTTTCTTCGCAGTGGAGACATGAAAGGAGGCAGATCGAAAACCGAGACCAAAAAGGCTGATCCTAAGTGAGTAATTTTTTGTGACCATTTAGATCTGTGGTTTTTTTGTTCTTGTCTTTTGGGTTTTCATTAATTTTCAATGTTTTTGGAAGGCTGTCGGTGAAGAAAGGAGGAGCAGCAGCTGGAAAGAAGCCAGTGAAGAAGGGAAAGGACAGTTAAGGATCCAAACAAGCCTAAGAGACCTGCTAGTGCTTTCTTCATTTTCATGTAAATATGAGTTTTCTGTCGTCGATCCGAATTTTTTACTGGTCAAGCTTTTATGTCTTACGCGTGTTTAAATTACATAGGGAGGACTTTAGAAAACAATACAAAGAGAAGCATCCCAATAACAAATCTGTTGCCACTGTAAGTGATTGCTGTTTTTTCTGATATATCAGTAATCATGGATTGTTTTACGAGTTGCAAGTAATTATACGAATTCGATGTTTTGTTTAGGTTGGTAAGGCTGGTGGTGACAAGTGGAAATCGTTGTCCGAGGCGGTATGGTTTTACTTCGAAAGCAGATTATTTATTTATCTTTTAAGATACAGATCTAAAATTCTTCAAATTTGTTCCAGGAGAAATCTCCATTCGTTGCAAAGGCAGAGAAACGGAAGGCCGAGTACGAGAAGACTCTACAGGCATACAACAAGAGAATGGTGATTATTGACACGTGCCCATTTACACGAATTGCCTATATCAATTTACTTAATTCCAAATTCTTTCATAATGCTTTGACAGAATGAAGGTGCTGGTACTGAAGAAGAAGAGAGCGACAAATCTAGATCTGAAGTTCATGATGAAAATGACGATGAGGATGGAAGCGATGCGGTATGCTTGTTTTCCCTCATAAATTGTCGGCGTAATCCATATCTAAAGCCGAGTATATTAACCAATAGATCAAGATTAGTTACTTTAATGTGTTGTATACATACATAATACAGGGGACGTATGTTTATATGAGATAGTGTGTAGTGCAATTAAGGATTTCCTTTGATATTTATATTTAATTTAAATTTCAGGATGATGATGATGACGATGACGATGATGAGTGACAGATGAGATGTGGAAATTGGGTTAGGAAGACGTATGTATTCCCTCATTATGACTCAACTAAGTCTGGATAGATCTTTGTTCTGTATCTCTAAGTTGAATCACATGAAAATAGTATCTGTAATCGTAATTTTAATTTCTATGTTCACTGCCTTCTATTTTAATGATAATCACTTGAAGTTTTGCTGCAATCCATCTTCTCAGAACTAATGTTGTTGATAAAGTATCGAGAACAATTAGGGGGTTGGCAATTGAATTTGAACCTAACGTATGGATGTGAAGTTTTGCTGTCAGGGGGTCAAAAATTTATTTTCTAAATTTTTTATGTTCAAATTACAGAGAATAGTTAAGATGACGATTATTACAAGATGACTCAGCCATATAAGAAAATCTCAGTCTCCACACAAAATGAGATGATAATGAAATAGTAAAAGCATCAATCGAACAGTGTAAAGTAATGTTATTTTGAGAATCCAGCATAAGTCTGATACCTGTAGCTATGGACTTCACATAGTAAGTTGGTCATTTGAGAAATCTTTAAGCCAACTTCAATAGCAAAGAAGTTTAGCAAGCATAATAGACTGGAATCCTCTAATGAACAGCATCGTATCCAATCTGAGTTTGTCTTTGGTGCAACAACCCATACCCTAGGTGAAGTACATTGGTTCCTT
Source organism: Primulina tabacum (assembly GCF_025594145.1). Lineage (NCBI taxonomy): Eukaryota > Viridiplantae > Streptophyta > Magnoliopsida > Lamiales > Gesneriaceae > Primulina > Primulina tabacum. Next base: position 829,309 of record NC_134559.1, read on the forward strand.
TCCTTGGCAAAAGATACAGCTAGTTGAGCATGTTGGAAGTCATGCAATAGAATCTCACTCCAATTGGAATTCCTCCAGATATCGTTCTTTTTTTCTTATGAATCAGGCATAATCGTTGATACTTGGTTGCCCAAGTTTGCATCTCAAACATCTCAAATTTTGTTTGGCTGAGCTCTTCTTTCATCCACAAAAAAATATCAACCATATTCAATTTCCTCCTATTTTTCTAATTTTCAGTGGTTTGTAATGTGGTCATTGTTGTTTGGGCTTTCTCTATTTGTCCACGTTGTGTGCTGATTTGATTATTTTCTATAGTAGAGTTATATGTTTTGTGGTGGAGGGAAATATGGTGTCAGAAGTTAATCCCAAATGTGATTATTTTGGCTTTCCTTTCTCACAAGGCACAACTATTGTTATGATGATTTATATTATTCTTTTTGGGAGGAAATTTGTCCACAAGTGTTGGCTGAAATCTGTTTGGATCTTCCAAAATTTTCATGTATTCAAGTGTTTTTTCTAATGATATAAACATTTTTATTATAATATTTAAAATTTAAATTTATTCGTCGCATTTTACTGAAACTGTTAATTTAACTTAAATGTTTTATTGATTTTAATAATTAATTACAAAAAATAAAATTTCGTTCATCATATATATACAATTTTAGTTTTTTAAAAATTAGAGCAAGTGTGAAGAAATATCAATAGCATATTCACCACGACCTTTTTTTAATTGTGGAATCAAATTTTATAAATTAATAATCTAGTGCTTGTAAACTAGAAAATGAAATAAATAAATCTCTCTCGATATTTATTTATCTAATTCTCCATGTTTATAAAAAAATTCAATAAATAAAACAAACATATCTACGAATTGCTATTATATCAATATTTACGTATAAATCGAGGGTAAGTGTAGTGCTAAATAAAATCATGTCATAATTATTTAAATAGATATGATTTTTCTAATTGCAAAATATACAAAGTCAAGAAAGATGTTTTGACCAAATGTTGGACGGAAATTGCCACCAGGAGATAGCATTTTTGGAATTGCTTTTGGATGACAATAAGAATCTACATCAATTGCTGGACTCGAGACCACAAGTATGTGTTTCTCTTGTACGCAAATAATGCAACACAAACATTTATTACCAGTCAAGATCTGGATTTTTAGTTCCGTTTCTGATCTTATATATATGACCTTACAGTTTCAGGTACAACGATTCTATTTTTGCTATAATCAGAAGTCTCGCGTTAGAGTTTCATCTACTACAAAATTGGCTGGGTCTTCACATTTGTTTTTTTAATCGCTGAGCACAGCTGATCAGAAGCAGGAAGCCTAAAATTCTAATATGCCTGCTGCAGAACAACAGATCCTAGTATGCACAATTTTTCCTATTATGATATGGAAACTTTTAGCTATTTGGACACGCTTCATCGTATCTAATCCTATATTACTTATTCAGATACAAAGTATAAACTAATACTTATTCACTCAGCAGATAAACGATCCTTTCCATAGAATGCTATTATAATTTGCTTCACTAAAAGGTCAGACTTATTGAAGAAATGGGAGATTATTTATTTGTTTCTTTATGTGTTTGGGTAGAAGAATGATCCATTATCTCAAGGAGAGGTTCCTATTAACACATACGCAAAAATCAAGAATAAAAGGGAAAAGAGAGGTTGGATATATTTTGGAATCCCATTTTGGCCATAGCTACATCACTTCCAGACACGACACACAATACAAACTACGACAATTCAACTTCAAGATTATTTGACTGGTAGCATGAATTAGAAAAGGACTTGTTGGTCAAAAAGGGATCTAGTATGTATTGGTATAAGTAGGGATATAGCTTTTCGAGTTGTTATTCACTAGCCACTAAAATGAAGATATTTTGTAGTCATGTCTACAGATTGATCCGTGAATATTAATTTTATTCTTTTCTAGCTGTATAAAGAATATATATCCTTTTACGGTTTAAGCTCAAAATTTTAACTTGATTAACATAGTTTCTGTTATATTAATCTCAGATTTTGTCAAGACAACAAGCTCAGAGAGAAGAGGAGCTTGCTCAAACCCATCAACATATACTTGTACTTCAATGTAAGTGCTTGTTGTGGGACAATAAATACCCATGACTCAAAGTTTTGAGATGGTGGATGCACATGTTCCAAACAGAGGGTGATAAAATTTGTTCGATTTAAATTGAAAGTTTTTAAAATGAACAAATAAAATCTATTTGAATATTTTCTAAACTTTTACATGTTGATTGCTTGTCAAAACCAAGAAAAAGAAGTTTTAGCGATAACCTAGATTCACAATCAGAGCACAAGGTAGCAATTCTCCTGTGGTGCAATGGTACTGCTCTGAAAACGGTGAGTTGCGATTGCATGTCGAATTATTTATCATAAGCTTGCCACTTGACTAACCCTTAACTAGATATTTGTACTTGCTTTATTTGATTGAACTTAAACGGGACCCTGGGTGATGGGGTTTAATTTGTCAATTTACTCCAAAACCTCACGGGCAGCAGGTTTTTTCATCATGCTTGTGGCTAGTCTTCTTGTAACAATACTCATTTATGCTAAATATCTCGATGTGATCTTTGACAAAATATTATGCAATACTGTGGAGATGAAAGTCGCAGCAGTCTGTACATATTATAGCTATGGATCTATATGAACCTCAATAATTCATTTACTCTCAAGTTAGCAGGTTTTATGTCCTGAATGTTTTGGATGGTAACTTCTTTGTTACGTAGAGAATTAGTAATATGATTGCAAGAACTGATTTGTCCCTCAATATAAAGGAATGCTAATTAAACGACGTCCTTAAAATTTTTTTTTATTACTGGTTGTATTGGAGAATACCACCTCAGAGTCTTGTTCTCTACCTATGGTAGTAAATTTAATTATTTATTTTTGGTTGAGTAAAGGCAGGCTTTTATTGACTAACAGAACTCACTGTTGATCGTTTCTTACTCTCCTTTTCCAATGAATGGGTGAAGTGGAGAGACTGTTACCTGTTATGGCAATTCTCCTTCAGTTCAGCCGTGTGGAGATAACTCACATATGGGATTATACTTGTAATATATCACAGTGCAATAATTTTTCCACAATTCCTATTTATTCACTTGCTTTAGTTCATATACATACATGCTTGATTTAAAGGAGATGCAAGACTTTTGTCTTTAGCATGGTTTCAAATTTGACTCATTAGCGACTTCTTAAATATGTAAATATGTACACTCTACGATATATGATTATAAAATCTGATCAAGTGAATATATTTTATTAAAATTTGACCTCTTGTATGGCATTGACAGATCGACGGTGGAATTTGGGATTATCTTGTGAATCTGGCATTAGATTTGGCCTTTTCAGTTGCTTCATTTGGCACAAATGCACTTTATCGTACATAATAAATTTTGAGTTTGCAAAGAAATGACATATACTTAGCTATGAACTTTTAATAATTTATTTTTTGAAAAATTGCCTCTGCATCTCTTTATTTACGTCGATTCTGAAAGCCTTATTTTTTTTTTATATTCATCTACTCTAATAAATATATAGGAAAATGGGATAAAATAAGAAACGTTATCCTTATATCGAAATAATTAATTAAAATGCATGTTTTCCCATTAAACAACATTTCCAAAATTTATTTATTGTATAATATTTTTCATGGTCACTTGTGAGTCAAGTTGTGGTTTTTAAGTTAAACTGGAATGGGAACACTAAAATTCAACCTTTTCCCCGACTTATTCTCATCTTTAAAGTCAACCCAACCAGCAGGCATTCACAAATTAGATTCATAAACAAGAATATAATTTAAGTTTTAAATTGGTATATTATAATATGAAACCCCAAATTAAGTTAAATTTATAAAATGATTTACAAAATAGGAATTCAGGGCATCTCCAGTCATAAACATAATCACCAGGTTTATTCTGTGCCACATCACTGCCACATTAAAAATCAAAAGCCTCATTATTTTTAAACATTTTCACCCCAATCATAAACCCAAAAACACAATTTTCGTAGACCCCACTATCAAATCACACATTTATTTACTCATTTTAATTTACTACTTTTATTTTTTACTTTCACTTATATATTTGACTAAATATATATTTATACTAATCAATTTAATTTTCAAAATTATTTAATTAATCATATTTTTTTTATAATTTAGCAAATTTGAAAAATTTATAAAAAAAATAATAAAATAAAAACATCATCGAAATTTTATTGAGAACTTCAATAAAAATCAGTACAAACAATTCACAAAATAAAATATAAAAGACAATTAATTGTTGACGTAACTTGCCCATATGTGTTCAACCAAGTTAGCTCGAAGTTGATGATGTATTTTCCTATCACTTAGATTGCAATTTCTCTTGATGTATTCATTAAATTCTCCAATCGCACCGTGAATTATCTCTGGAGACGTATCATCGACGTGCTCATCCGACCATGGGTAAATTTAGGAAATATTGAAAATTATGAGGGCAAATATTTGGATTGTCTGAAGATGAATTATCTTCTGAGTTGGAAGAACCCAACAAATTCATCTAATATTGATGGTAATTTTTATCCATATGTGGATAGCAAGAAATAAAATGTAATTGTGTAAATTGAAAGAAAAATGATAGTGTTGGGTACAGAATGAGAATATGCCTATTTATAGCCAAAAATGGAATAATAATAATTTTTTAAATGAAATAAAAAAAATTATGCAAAAAAAAAAAAAGAATCGAAATGCATGCAAAAAGGAATGGACAATTATATGAGTTTGTGTGAGTCATATATCAAACTAAAGAAATAATAAAAAAAACAAAATTTTGGCACAACTTTTTAATTTTTATATTGTGGTGGGATCCACACAATAAACATGGTTTAAAATTATGGACCATGTTTATCCTATAAATCTTGAACCTATAATTCTCAATGCAAAGTTTTTTGTTTGATAATGTTTATTTTATAAAACTCATGCCATGATCCTCCCATTGGAGGTGCTCTCATCAAGGACCAATGACTGTTTCTGTCCACCCAAATGCATCATAAATAGTACTGTCTTCATCCCATATATGTATGTAAGTAAACACACATTAAAGAAATTAATATATTTATTGATCATTAGTATATTTGAAACAAATTAAAAAATATATAATTTTTTATATTTAAAAGGGATGAAGCATTATGGATTAAAATAAAATATTAAATCAACCGCTATTCAGATAACATATCAATAAATAATTTACAAGATTGCGAAAACTTTGAAAGCCCCGATACATATTATATACATATTTTTTATTTTTATTTTTATAAAAATAAACAATATATACGTATATCTATCCAATATGTCTAGCCACATATGATCTTGATCTGAGCCAAATATCTATTGCTCCACCCAAAAGATCGATCCATTACACCCAAATGGATAATAACTCCACGAGCATCAACAATCGGAAGCCCGAAAGAAGCAATAATTTTAACGAAAATGACCAAAATATCGATCACAGCAAAGAAATCGTGGAAAAAGAGGATTCAGTAGAGAAGATATTCGAGAGCAAAGAGGTTCCGCCATGGCAGAAGCAGCTCACCTTCAGGGCCTTCTTCGTGAGCTTTGTTCTGAGTATTCTCTTCACTTTCATAGTGATGAAGCTGAATCTGACGACGGGTATCATCCCTTCGCTGAATGTGTCGGCGGGGCTTTTGGGGTTCTTCTTCCTCAAAGTTTGGACCAAGTTTCTGGAGAAATCTGGGTTTCTCAGACAGCCTTTTACGAGGCAGGAGAATACTGTGATTCAGACCTGTGTTGTAGCTTCCTCCGGCATAGCCTTCAGCGGTACGCACCATCACTTAGCTTCATTATTGTCCATTTATTTTACCTGATTATTCTTTCGATTATCCATTATATCATCTCTCTTTAAATATTGATTAGTTTGAGAATTTTGCCTTTTCTTTCTTGATTATTGTACTTGTGAAAAATATGACGAGAGCATGAAATACCTTATTATTATTTTTTATTTTAAAGGATAGTGAAGCCATGATATTCGTCAACAATTCGAATATTTGGGACAAAGTAATGAATATAATTTCATGAATCTCGAGAAATTAAGTTATCAAGAGGGCGATCGCCTTGCCTTGTCCCCATCTTTCTACGTTGATTTCTGGCAAAAAAAAAAAAAAAAAAATTAGTCCAACTTTTTTGCCAACCTGGCAACATGGATTAATATTTTAATTTTTAGTCTTTTGTGTGTATATATGAAATCTAATTAATTTAGAGCTTTCAAGGTTTTATATATATATGGAAAAAATTCATGTGAGACCGTCTCACTTGTATAATTTGTGAGATATATATCTTATTTGGGTCATCCATGAAAAAATATTCTTTTTTATGTTAAGAGTATTACTTTTTATTGTGATCATCGGTAGACTCGTATCACAGATAAAGATTTGTGAGACCGTTTCACAGAAGACTTAATATATATATATATCATGATTAGTATTTTACTAGCATATGTTACAACGCAAAAACAAAACTTTTGATAAGATAGTCGAGATTAATTTCTTACTTAATTAATTAAAAAATATTATATTTTATATCAAAAATATTTTTTCACTCGAAATATTACCAATCGACCTGTCAGAATTACTCGTCATAATAACAAGCATTTATTGGGAATATTTCACCCTACATGTAGGGGCAGTGCCCTATGTGTAGATCCAGGGTCGAGATTTAGCCACAAGTACATGAGGTTCACAAATTTTTTTTAAAATCACAAATATGACTAAATCTGAACCATCTAAATCCTGTGAGACAGTCCCATTGAGTGGACCTTACCAACTGTATAGTGTACTTTACAAGTGAATGCATAGTGGGAAGACTTTTTGAAATATCAATGGTGGAGTTCAGATTCAGATGACAGCTAAAAAATTAATTAATTCAGGGAGCGTTTGTCATCACAAAAGAAATGATTTTTGGCTTGAAAAAATTATTTCAAAACTCGGTTTGTGTACTTTTTAGTGCCAGATTCTGAGTTAACTTCAATTTATTTAATCGAAATCGAAAAAACTGTTTTTATAAAATGATTATGAAAAGTTTAGAATGACTTCTTGATCAAACATTGCCCATTTTTACTTTTTGTTTTTAAACACTTTTGATTTTTCACCATTTCTTTATAATTTATTATTTAATTATTTCAGAATATGTTCCAAGCCCCACCATTATTGGTTATAAACTTATTTTCATCTATTTTTTTAGATATGATTATTAGTATATAGTTTTGCGTCGTGGATACGTTAGAACAATTTAGTCAACGGTCCAAAACTTAATGCATGCGAGGTTTTGATATTCAAGAATATGCAGAGGGTCCCAGATTTGGAAATATCAAAACTGAATTTGATGATATTTGTTTTGGGATTTAAAGATGATCTCAATCCCATGTGATCAGTCATCCAAAGTCAAGTCTTTACTATTTTTTGTCGTCTTCTAGTTTAATACATATACTTGATTTATTTCTCGACGAACAACAATATAGTTTGTAAATCTAATAATTATCCATTGAGTAAATGTAGTATACATACTGAATTTCTTGATGGCGGTCACGGTGACGATAAATCATTGAAACCCGCGATCGTCGACCGTTGATAAAATTACAGGAAAAGTGTTCTAAAGTCTAAAATTCATTGAGATCTCCCTGACTCCAAATTAAAGAAAAAGACTCCTGAATTTCCCAAATAAGAGAAAATGTTTGTAATGAGAATACAAACAAAATGATAAATGTGGAGTATGTGTTTGAATGTTCATTGAAATGCAGCTTTTGAATGAACAAATTTTGATCAATTAATTTTTACAGGAGGTTTTGGCAGCTATCTTTTTGGTATGAGTGAAACTATTGCCAAAACATCTACTGAAGCTAATGACTCACAAAATATCAAGAATCCAGCCCTCACGTGGATGATTGGATTCCTTTTTGTGGTTAGCTTTTTGGGACTCTTTTCCGTGGTGCCTCTCCGTAAGGTCTGTGCATTCTCTCTGACTCCATACTTCCATCTATTTGGTGCTGTTACTTGCCTTTATGGCTGTTACATGTCCTATATCGTTCTGGAACAAAGTGTGAGGGATTTTTCGAACTGAATTGGGGACGAACTCTCCTTTGAGATTATGGCCTAACATTGGTGCTCTAGTTGGGAAGCGAACTTAGAAAGAATTACCATTAGGTGCTGTCACTGTTCTGTAGGATTTTGATGGGAGATGGGGTGTGGTGTCAATTATGTACTACTTGTATCCCATATAGGTTAGATTAAGGTTGAAAGTCATCGAGAGTAGTGGGCATCGACTTCTCAATAGTTAGGCAGTTTCACTAGCGGTGGAATGACTTACACTCCCACCTTATTTAGGATATGGTGTTTCCTCTTTGACTTATTGCCTAGTGGTTTTATAAAGGAGATACATTCATATAGATTCTCATCTTTGAAATCACATATGTAATACTTGACATATTATGTATGTCGATTTGTCCTGTACAGAAACAGAAGTATAATATTCTCAATATTATCACTTAATTCCGAACTCAGAATCTGAATCTATGTTTTAAATGGTTTTCAGATAATGATCATAGACTTCAAACTGACATACCCAAGTGGGACGGCTACCGCTCACTTAATTAACAGCTTCCACACTCCTCAGGGAGCCAAGTTAGCAAAGTGAGCTCCAGTATACGATCACCATAAATCTTGTTTGGAAAACAGTATTTGAATGCACAAGTCTTCTAAATTTATTCGGTCTTGCTTGCCTCCAGGAAACAAGTGAGAGCCTTGGGGAAATTCTTCTCTTTCAGTTTCTTGTGGGGCTTCTTTCAATGGTTTTTCACTGCAGGAGATGGCTGTGGATTCGTTGAATTTCCAACTTTCGGTCTTAAAGCCTACAAAAACAAGTAAAAATAGCCTATATTGACTAACATCATGTAGTTAAATTTGCAGTCTTTATATTCTTGGTATTAGTTTAAGCTTTATACTTGTTGATCAAAAACCAGGTTCTACTTTGATTTCTCAGCAACATATGTCGGTGTCGGTATGATATGCCCATATTTGATCAATGTATCTTTACTAGTTGGAGCCATTCTCTCGTGGGGTATAATGTGGCCACTCATAGAGAATAGGAAAGGTGATTGGTACGCGGCAACGTTGGGGCCTAGCAGTCTCCATGGCATTCAAGGTTACCGGGTATATTAAAATACACTAAACTAAATCTTGAACGGTTCGATGGCCTATATATATAGCCTTTCTTGATTCTTTCACAGGTCTTCATTGCCATAGCCATGATCCTAGGTGATGGCCTATACAACTTCATCAAGGTCCTAAGCCGTACTTTACTCGGGTTGTACCAACAAATCCGTGATAAAAATTTAGGCTTAGCACTCCCAGTCGGTTCCGATTCATCTCCTTCAAATACTCCTTCAGTATCCTATGATGATGAACGTAGGACCCGACTTTTCCTCAAGGACAAAATCCCTACATGGGTCGCCATTTCTGGGTACATGCTACTTGCCACAATCTCTGCGGCAGCTCTTCCACACATTTTCCATCCACTCAAATGGTACTATATAATTGTCATGTATATATTTGCACCAACACTAGCTTTTTGCAATGCCTACGGATGTGGGCTCACCGATTGGAACCTAACATCGACCTATGGAAAGTTGGGCATATTCATGATTGGGGCCTGGGCTGGAGCCTCACATGGGGGAGTTCTTGCCGGACTAGCTGCTTGTGGAGTCATGATGAATATAGTCTCCACTGCATCAGACCTCACACAAGATTTCAAGACCGGATACATGACTCTAGCATCTCCCAGGTCCATGTTCGTGAGCCAGGTGATCGGGACTGCTATAGGTTGTGTAGTCGCACCGTGCGTATTTTGGATATTCTTCAAGGCATTCCCCGATCTTGGCACGTTGGGCTCACAATATCCGGCACCGTATGCGACTGTCTACCGTGGCATCGCTATCTTGGGGGTCGAGGGGTTTTCATCTCTGCCAAAGAACTGTCTCACGCTCTGTTGTGTTTTCTTCATAGCAGCAATCGTCATCAACGCATTAAGAGACATTGTAGGGCCAAAATGGGCTAGATTTATTCCTATCCCAATGGCTATGGCTATTCCTTTCTATCTCGGGCCATACTTCACCATTGATATGTGTCTGGGGAGCTTGATTCTTTTCATTTGGGAGAATGTGGATAAGGCTAAGGCCGATGCGTTTGGACCGGCAGTGGCTTCGGGACTGATATGTGGAGATGGGATTTGGACATTGCCCAGTTCCATCTTGGCTTTGGCTGGTATAAAGCCTCCGATTTGTATGAAGTTCCTGTCAAGAAAAACTAATGCACGCGTGGACACTTTCTTGGGTAAGAACTAGTTTGCTCAGCTGCGTTTTCTTTTGTATCCACAGTGTACCCTTGCGATTTCCCGGTTTCATAAATATAAATATTTAAGTACTATTAAGGGTAATGTAAATTTTATCCAGTGCTTTTTCGTGAACGAAAATGGCTATATGCTAGAGTTGCTAATTTTCATTCTTCTGTTTTTTAGTTACGTGATAGTTTTCTTTTTTGACTATAAGAAGTATTTTCAATTTTTCGCGCACGTGCTCTAATTAACTTGAGTAGATTTCTTGTGAGACGGTCTCACAAATCTTTATCTGTGAGACGGGTTAATCTTTCCGATATTCACGATAAAAAATAATACTTTTAGCATAAAAAGTAATACCCCTATCGATAAACGATTCGTCTCACAAAATACGACTCGTGAGACCGTTTCGCGCAAGTTTTTGCCAATTAATTTTATAAAAAAAAATGTTTTTTGTATTAGAAAAATAGTTATCTGATCTTCATTTCTAAGAGGATTTCTGTTGTTGCTCCAAAATTTTAGCCAACTTGATATGCATTAGTATTTTTACTTTTAGAATCTTGTGTATATGAGATGTAATTTAATTCGGAGTTGGTTGAAGGGTTATGTTTCATTAGCTTATAGCAATTACAAGTATTATCTCCGTCATAATTATATAGATTATTTTTTTAAAACTATTTTAGCATATATATAGCGAAACATCTACAACTAAAACACTACTAGAAATTTTTTTTGTAACTCATTTACGAAAAATACATTTAAATACATGCATGCAATAATTATCGACAATCACACATTTTAAAAAATACTCAACTACTGGGTAAAAATATTACAATTTAAAAAAATTCAAATTGATAGCCATCATCATATAAAAGATAAAAATGTATAAAAATATCCATGTTTTACTCTAAACTCATAAACGTATAATGCGGAAAAGCATGAGATTAACAATTATGTCTGCAGGAAAAGGAGAAGCAAGGCTGATGGAGTTCTCATGAGAGCACACTGCACAAGAATATCTCAGGAAGATTCGAAATTTCAAAATCAATTTATGATTCATACAAAAGATAAGATGGTTTGCATAAGATCTTGGCAACAATTATCCAAAATGTGGTACTCAAGGGATCTCCTAAACTGTGTGAACCACCAACTTTTAAGTAATCAAGTATTGAAAAGAAGTGTTGAAACATCGAATGGTGCACGGAGGTATGTGATCACACGTTACAATCAAATCAAATCAAGTAAAGAGATCTCTATTTGCTTCTCATGATTAATGAAGTTAGTTTCTTGATTTTGGAATCTCAACAATGTGAGCAACTAATTGAAAACATGGCTACTGCTATTTCAGATCTGTTGAACAAAGGTGACTCAAAGTACAATTTGGATCCTCTCGAAATGGTCATGCATTATCCTTTTTTTGTACAAAGAAAACTTGAATAATACAACCATTAAAGTACACCAAGTAACACGATTTAATATTTGAGTTCAGAAATAATTTATCAGTACATTCTCAAGGACATCCATAAATAGCTCTCTCACATGAATCGTCCATAGACTTCAATTCCTTACTTAGAAGACTAACGTGATCAGGAAAGGGAAATGAGTAGAGAATTAGTTACCTCTTGCTTCAACTCCACATAAATGTTTAAGCAACTGCTGAAATCAAAACCTGCAAGAAACACAAGACATGTTTTCTCAGATTGATAACTCGCGCATTCCCGGTTTCTTGCTAACTTCAGCACACAATTTTGCTCTCTGGATAATGTTTCACACATAATTCGACTTCTATATAAAAGAACCAATTTTCTTGCTAAGTTCACTTCATTTTATCACCGTGAATCATTTGTTCATTTCTTCTACACCATCCCCTTCTCAAAATTCCACACTGTTTGACTCGTGGCCATCTTCATTCCATCTACGGCACCCCCGAGATCAAGAAGTTTCCTTCGAATATCATAAACGGGGTTTGTCTCAATCAGGCATCCCCTCTCATAAGCCTCCCTCAAGAACACCGTGTGCCTTTTACCTTTGGTCGATAGACAGAAAATCCCGGGATGGTCAAGGAACAAATCCCTCATATTCAAATCAATTCCAAACCACTTCCTAAAATGGCTTATATGCTCCACTTCCACCAGCTTCTCCAAAGTCGATTCCCACAGTCCTCTTTTCCACTTTCATCGTTCTACTATCAGTAACCCTCTTCTGCATTTCTTTGAACCCCATTTCCTCACAAGGACCGATATCAGGCAACCTCTGCCATTCCTTAACTTTGTCCTTAAAATGCTTCTCCGATCGCATCCCTGGTGGAAACCCATGATTGAAACTGTACTTTAACTCAGTCCTATCTAGACGACAGTCCTCTTTACAGCACTCCACAAGCCTCCAATACTCAACAACAGGAACTAGACATTCATCCAGCACCTTATGTTCGTTAAGTATCAAGACGGGTCTTCGTCTCAGTACCATCTTGAAGCAAAAAAAGGTTAGAATTCTAAAGTCAACGGGGAGACCTAGTTCTCTCCAGACCTTAAAAATCACTCGAAGTGGTAGCCTTTTGGTCAATGACATGGACATAAGCTTCACCAACCCGGTGACAGCAAGCGGCATATATTTCTCAATGGAATCGGATTCTAGACGAACGAGGTGGAACGCAGCAGGCGTGAGAGTGCAGAAAGATTGGAGCTTTGTGGGGTGATTGAAAATGCGGAAGATGCGGGATATCTTCGGGGGAAAGCTGCAGGGCCGCGGTTGAGATGGAGGGTTTGGGAGAGACGGTGGAGAAAGTCAAGGGAGACGGAAGGTGGGTGGAGTAGAGGTTAAGGAGAGAATGAGCGAGGAAACTTTTTCCTTTGTATCAATATTTGTTGGTTTGTTTTAGATGCGTGTAAGCATTTGAGAGAGGAAATCTTATGTATGCTGCTGTTGTTTGTCTTGGCGTCTCTGCTTTGAGTGGTTTCATCAAAGAGGTAAGACTTTCTTGTGTTGCCTTGTAATACTTCATCTCTGGCCAGCTGTGGTTGATTATCTTCACTTTAAAGGTACAGATTACCAAACTTGATTTTGACCTGTGCTGTAGTTAGAGATTTTGCATGAATGATTTGAAATGTTAAGAATCTTATGAATGGTTGATTGACTTGGGCGTTATTGTACTTAGACTATAGTGTGACGCACGATTGATAATCCAGAAATGGTATAAATCACGTTGCATAAAAAATTGACTCAGCCAACATTTGGCATTCTCGTTATTGATATATGCAATGCAATGTGTTTTTTCTCCATGGTTCCAAAACTTCTTCTGGTGACAATATGATCCAAGCTCATCTTAGAACTTGTCCCTGGTTGGATGAACTTTGACATGCGATTGCTTGGTTTCGGTGTGCTTTAGGTTTTATCACATCGTTAGTTATCGTAGACTAACAATGCTAGCTGCTCTCACTCTTTGAATCCTTTCCAACTTCCATCGTACTACCAACTAATTTAAAGTATTAGAATCTGCCAACAGTACAGTACTGTTTGAGTAAAACCTGGAATTGCCAGTTGGTATTGTGATTAAAGGTGAGATTCTGGTTGTCTTTGGTGCAACAACCCATACCCTAGGTGAAGTACATTGGTTCCTTTCCTTGGCAAAAGATACAGCTAGTTGAGCATGTTGGAAGTCATGCAATAGAATCTCACTCCAATTGGAATTCCTCCAGATATCGTTCTTTTTTTCTTATGAATCAGGCATAATCGTTGATACTTGGTTGCCCAAGTTTGCATCTCAAACATCTCAAATTTGTTTGGCTGAGCTCTTCTTTCATCCACAAAAAAATATCAACCATATTCAATTTCCTCCTATTTTTCTAATTTTCAGTGGTTTGTAATGTGGTCATTGTTGTTTGGGCTTTCTCTATTTGTCCACGTTGTGTGCTGATTTGATTATTTTCTATAGTAGAGTTGTATGTTTTGTGGTGGAGGGAAATATGGTGTCAGAAGTTAATCCCAAATGTGATTATTTTGGCTTTCCTTTCTCACAAGGCATAACTATTGTTATGATGATTTATATTATTCTTTTTGGGAGGAAATTTGTCCACAAGTGTTGGCTGAAATCTGTTTGGATCTTCCAAAATTTTCATGTATTCAAGTGTTTTTTCTAATGATATAAACATTTTATTATAATATTTAAAATTTAAATTTATTCGTCGCATTTTACTGAAACTGTTAATTTAACTTTAATGTTTTATTGATTTTAATAATTAATTACAAAAAATAAAATTTCGTTCATCATATATATACAATTTTAGTTTTTTAAAAATTAGAGCAAGTGTGAAGAAATATCAATAGCATATTCACCACGACCTTTTTTTAATTGTGGAATCAAATTTTATAAATTAATAATCTAGTGCTTGTAAACTAGAAAATGAAATAAATAAATCTCTCGATATTTATTTATCTAATTCTCCATGTTTATAAAAAAATTCAATAAATAAAACAAACATATCTACGAATTGCTATTATATCAATATTTACGTATAATTCGAGGGTAAGTGTAGTGCTAAATAAATCATGTCATAATTATTTAAATAGATATGGTTTTTCTAATTGCAAAATATACAAAGTCAAGAAAGATGCTTTGACCAAATGTTGGACGGAAATTGCCACCAGGAGATAGCATTTTTGGAATTGCTTTTGGATGACAATAAGAATCTACATCAATTCCTGGACTCGAGACCACAAGTATGTGTTTCTCTTCTACGCAAATAATGCAACACAAACATTTATTACCAGTCAAGATCTGGATTTTAGTTCCGTTTCTGATCTTATATATATGACCTTACAGTTTCAGGTACAACGATTCTATTTTTGCTATAATCAGAAGTCTCGCGTTAGAGTTTCATCTACTACAAAATTGGCTGGGTCTTCACATTTGTTTTTTTAATCGCTGAGCACAGCTGATCAGAAGCAGGAAGCCTAAAATTCTAATATGCCTGCTGCAGAACAACAGATCCTAGTATGCACAATTTTTCCTATTATGATATGGAAACTTTTAGCTATTTGGACACGCTTCATCGTATCTAATCCTATATTACTTATTCAGATACAAAGTATAAACTAATACTTATTCACTCAGCAGATAAACGATCCTTTCCATAGAATGCTATTATAATTTGCTTCACTAAAAGGTCAGACTTATTGAAGAAATGGGAGATTATTTATTTGTTTCTTTATGTGTTTGGGTAGAAGAATGATCCATTATCTCAAGGAGAGGTTCCTATTAACACATACGCAAAAATCAAGAATAAAAGGGAAAAGAGAGGTTGGATATATTTTGGAATCCCATTTGGCCATAGCTACATCACTTCCAGACACGACACACAATACAAACTACGACAATTCAACTTCAAGATTATTTGACTGGTAGCATGAATTAGAAAAGGACTTGTTGGTCAAAAAGGGATCTAGTATGTGTTGGTATAAGTAGGGATATAGCTTTTCGAGTTGTTATTCACTAGCCACTAAAATGAAGATATTTTGTAGTCATGTCTACAGATTGATCCGTGAATATTAATTTTATTCTTTTCTAGCTGTATAAAGAATATATATCCTTTTACGGTTTAAGCTCAAAATTTTAACTTGATTAACATAGTTTCTGTTATATTAATCTCAGATTTTGTCAAGACAACAAGCTCAGAGAGAAGAGGAGCTTGCTCAAACCCATCAACATATACTTGTACTTCATGTAAGTGCTTGTTGTGGGACAATAAATACCCATGACTCAAAGTTTTGAGATGGTGGATGCACATGTTCCAAACAGAGGGTGATAAAATTTGTTCGATTTAAATTGAAAGTTTTTAAAATGAACAAATAAAATCTATTTGAATATTTTCTAAACTTTTACAATGTTGATTGCTTGTCAAAACCAAGAAAAAGAAGTTTTAGCGATAACCTAGATTCACAATCAGAGCACAAGGTAGCAATTCTCCTGTGGTGCAATGGTACTGCTCTGAAAACGGTGAGTTGCGATTGCATGTCGAATTATTTATCATAAGCTTGCCACTTGACTAACCCTTAACTAGATATTTGTACTTGCTTTATTTGATTGAACTTAAACGGGACCCTGGGTGATGGGGTTTAATTTGTCAATTTACTCCAAAACCTCACGGGCAGCAGGTTTTTTCATCATGCTTGTGGCTAGTCTTCTTGTAACAATACTCATTTATGCTAAATATCTCGATGTGATCTTTGACAAAATATTATGCAATACTGTGGAGATGAAAGTCGCAACAGTCTGTACATATTATAGCTATGGATCTATATGAACCTCAATAATTCATTTACTCTCAAGTTAGCAGGTTTTATGTCCTGAATGTTTTGGATGGTAACTTCTTTGTTACGTAGAGAATTAGTAATATGATTGCAAGAACTGATTTGTCCCTCAATATAAAGGAATGCTAATTAAACGACGGCCTTAAAATTTTTTTTTATTACTGGTTGTATTGGAGAATACCACCTCAGAGTCTTGTTCTCTACCTATGGTAGTAAATTTAATTATTTATTTTTGGTTGAGTAAAGGCAGGCTTTTATTGACTAACAGAACTCACTGTTGATCGTTTCTTACTCTCCTTTTCCAATGAATGGGTGAAGTGGAGAGACTGTTACCTGTTATGGCAATTCTCCTTCAGTTCAGCCGTGTGGAGATAACTCACATATGGGATTATACTTGTAATATATCACAGTGCAATAATTTTTCCACAATTCCTATTTATTCACTTGCTTTAGTTCATATACATACATGCTTGATTTAAAGGAGATGCAAGACTTTTGTCTTTAGCATGGTTTCAAATTTGACTCATTAGCGACTTCTTAAATATGTAAATATGTACACTCTACGATATATGATTATAAAATCTGATCAAGTGAATATATTTTATTAAAATTTGACCTCTTGTATGGCATTGACAGATCGACGGTGGAATTTGGGATTATCTTGTGAATCTGGCATTAGATTTGGCCTTTTCAGTTGCTTCATTTGGCACAAATGCACTTTATCGTACATAATAAATTTTGAGTTTGCAAAGAAATGACATATACTTAGCTATGAACTTTTAATAATTTATTTTTTGAAAAATTGCCTCTGCATCTCTTTATTTACGTCGATTCTGAAAGCCTTATTTTTTTTTTATATTCATCTACTCTAATAAATATATAGGAAAATGGGATAAAATAAGAAACGTTATCCTTATATCGAAATAATTAATTAAAATGCATGTTTTCCCATTAAACAACATTTCCAAAATTTATTTATTGTATAATATTTTTCATGGTCACTTGTGAGTCAAGTTGTGGTTTTTAAGTTAAACTGGAATGGGAACACTAAAATTCAACCTTTTCCCCAACTTATTCTCATCTTTAAAGTCAACCCAACCAGCAGGCATTCACAAATTAGATTCATAAACAAGAATATAATTTAAGTTTTAAATTGGTATATTATAATATGAAACCCCAAATTAAGTTAAATTTATAAAATGATTTACAAAATAGGAATTCAGGGCATCTCCAGTCATAAACATAATCACCAGGTTTATTCTGTGCCACATCACTGCCACATTAAAAATTAAAAGCCTCATTATTTTTAAACATTTTCACCCCAATCATAAACCCAAAAACACAATTTTTGTAGACCCCACTATCAAATCACTTATTTATTTACTCATTTTAATTTACTACCTTTATTTTTTACTTTCACTTATATATTTGACTAAATATATATTTATACTAATCAATTTAATTTTCAAAATTATTTAATTAATAATATTTTTTTTATAATTTAGCAAATTTGAAAAATTTATAAAAAAAATAATAAAATAAAAACATCATCGAAATTTTATTGAGAACTTCAATAAAAATCAGTACAAACAATTCACAAAATAAAATATAAAAGACAATTAATTGTTGACGTAACTTGCCCATATGTGTTCAACCAAGTCAGCTCGAAGTTGATGATGTATTTTCCTATCACGTAGATTGCAATTTCTCTTGCTGGAGACGTATCATCGACGTGCTCATACGACCATGGGTAAATTTGGGGAATATTGAAAATTATGAGGGCAAATATTTGGATTGTCTGAAGATGAATTATCTTGTGAGTTGGAAGAACCCAACAAATTCATCTAATATTGATGGTAATTTTTATCCATATGTGGATAGCAAGAAATAAAATGTAATTGTGTAAATTGAAAGAAAAATGATAGTGTTGGGTACAGAATGAGAATATGCCTATTTATAGCCAAAAATGGAATAATAATAATTTTTTAAATGAAATAAAAAAAATTATGCAAAAAAAAAAAAAGAATCGAAATGCATGCAAAAGGAATGGACAATTATATGAGTTTGTGTGAGTCATATATCAAACTAAAGAAATAATAAAAAAAACAAAATTTTGGCACAACTTTTTAATTTTATATTGTGGTGGGATCCACACAATAAACATGGTTTAAAATTATGGACCATGTTTATCCTATAAATCTTGAACCTATAATTCTCAATGCAAAGTTTTTTGTTTGATAATGTTTATTTTATAAAACTCATGCCATGATCCTCCCATTGGAGGTGCTCTCATCAAGGACCAATGACTGTTTCTGTCCACCCAAATGCATCATAAATAGTACTGTCTTCATCCCATATATGTATGTAAGTAAACACACATTAAAGAAATTAATATATTTATTGATCATTAGTATATTTGAAACAAATTAAAAAATATATAATTTTTTATATTTAAAAGGGATGAAGCATTATGGATTAAAATAAAATATTAAATCAACCGCTATTCAGATAACATATCAATAAATAATTTACAAGATTGCGAAAACTTTGAAAGCCCCGATACATATTATATACATATTTTTTATTTTTATTTTTATAAAAATAAACAATATATACGTATATCTATCCAATATGTCTAGCCACATATGATCTTGATCTGAGCCAAATATCTATTGCTCCACCCAAAAGATCGATCCATTACACCCAAATGGATAATAACTCCACGAGCATCAACAATCGGAAGCCCGAAAGAAGCAATAATTTTAACGAAAATGACCAAAATATCGATCACAGCAAAGAAATCGTGGAAAAAGAGGATTCAGTAGAGAAGATATTCGAGAGCAAAGAGGTTCCGCCATGGCAGAAGCAGCTCACCTTCAGGGCCTTCTTCGTGAGCTTTGTTCTGAGTATTCTCTTCACTTTCATAGTGATGAAGCTGAATCTGACGACGGGTATCATCCCTTCGCTGAATGTGTCGGCGGGGCTTTTGGGGTTCTTCTTCCTCAAAGTTTGGACCAAGTTTCTGGAGAAATCTGGGTTTCTCAGACAGCCTTTTACGAGGCAGGAGAATACTGTGATTCAGACCTGTGTTGTAGCTTCCTCCGGCATAGCCTTCAGCGGTACGCACCATCACTTAGCTTCATTATTGTCCATTTATTTTACCTGATTATTCTTTCGATTATCCATTTATATCATCTCTCTTTAAATATTGATTAGTTTGAGAATTTTGCCTTTTCTTTCTTGATTATTGTACTTGTGAAAAATATGACGAGAGCTGAAATACCTTATTATTATTTTTTATTTTAAGGATAGTGAAGCCATGATATTCGTCAACAATTCGAATATTTGGGACAAAGTAATGAATATAATTTCATGAATCTCGAGAAATTAAGTTATCAAGAGGGCGATCGCCTTGCCTTGTCCCCATCTTTCTACGTTGATTTCTGGCAAAAAAAAAAAAAAAAAAAATTAGTCCAACTTTTTTGCCAACCTGGCAACATGGATTAATATTTTAATTTTTAGTCTTTTGTGTGTATATATGAAATCTAATTAATTTAGAGCTTTCAAGGTTTTATATATATATGGAAAAAATTCATGTGAGACCGTCTCACTTGTATAATTTGTGAGATATATATCTTATTTGGGTCATCCATGAAAAAATATTCTTTTTTATGTTAAGAGTATTACTTTTTATTGTGATCATCGGTAGACTCGTATCACAGATAAAGATTTGTGAGACCGTTTCACAGAAGACTTAATATATATATATATCATGATTAGTATTTTACTAGCATATGTTACAACGCAAAAACAAAACTTTTGATAAGATAGTCGAGATTAATTTCTTACTTAATTAATTAAAAAATATTATATTTTATATCAAAAATATTTTTCTCTCGAAATATTACCAATCGACCTGTCAGAATTACTCGTCATAATAACAAGCATTTATTGGGAATATTTCACCCTACATGTAGGGGCAGTGCCCTATGTGTAGATCCAGGGTCGAGATTTAGCCACAAGTACATGAGGTTCACAAAATTTTTTTTAAAATCACAAATATGACTAAATCTGAACCATCTAAATCCTGTGAGACAGTGCCCCACAAGTAGCATCGAACGAACCCATTGAGTGGACCTTACCAACTGTATAGTGTACTTTACAAGTGAATGCATAGTGGGAAGACTTTTGAAATATCAATGGTGGAGTTCAGATTCAGATGACAGCTAAAAAATTAATTAATTCAGGGAGCGTTTGTCATCACAAAAGAATGATTTTTGGCTTGAAAAAATTATTTCAAAACTCGGTTTGTGTACTTTTAGTGCCAGATTCTGAGTTAACTTCAATTTATTTAATCGAAATCGAAAAAACTGTTTTTATAAAATGATTATGAAAAGTTTAGAATGACTTCTTGATCAAACATTGCCCATTTTTACTTTCTGTTTTTAAACACTTTTGATTTTTCACCATTTCTTTATAATTTATTATTTAATTATTTCAGAATATGTTCCAAGCCCCACCATTATTGGTTATAAACTTATTTTCATCTATTTTTTAGATATGATTATTAGTATATAGTTTTTGCGTCGTGGATACGTTAGAACAATTTAGTCAACGGTCCAAAACTTAATGCATGCGAGGTTTTGATATTCAAGAATATGCAGAGGGTCCCAGATTTGGAAATATCAAAACTGAATTTGATGATATTTGTTTTGGGATTTAAAGATGATCTCAATCCCATGTGATCAGTCATCCAAAGTCAAGTCTTTACTATTTTTGTCGTCTTCTAGTTTAATACATATACTTGATTTATTTCTCGACGAACAACAATATAGTTTGTAAATCTAATAATTATCCATTGAGTAAATGTAGTATACATACTGAATTTCTTGATGGCGGTCACGGTGACGATAAATCATTGAAACCCGCGATCGTCGACCGTTGATAAAATTACAGGAAAAGTGTTCTAAAGTCTAAAATTCATTGAGATCTCCCTGACTCCAAATTAAAGAAAAAGACTCCTGAATTTCCCAAATAAGAGAAAATGTTTGTAATGAGAATACAAACAAATGATAAATGTGGAGTATGTGTTTGAATGTTCATTGAAATGCAGCTTTTGAATGAACAAATTTTGATCAATTAATTTTTACAGGAGGTTTTGGCAGCTATCTTTTTGGTATGAGTGAAACTATTGCCAAAACATCTACTGAAGCTAATGACTCACAAAATATCAAGAATCCAGCCCTCACGTGGATGATTGGATTCCTTTTTGTGGTTAGCTTTTTGGGACTCTTTTCCGTGGTGCCTCTCCGTAAGGTCTGTGCATTCTCTCTGACTCCATACTTCCATCTATTTGGTGCTGTTACTTGCCTTTATGGCTGTTACATGTCCTATATCGTTCTGGAACAAAGTGTGAGGGATTTTTCGAACTGAATTGGGGACGAACTCTCCTTTGAGATTATGGCCTAACATTGGTGCTCTAGTTGGGAAGCGAACTTAGAAAGAATTACCATTAGGTGCTGTCACTGTTCTGTAGGATTTTGATGGGAGATGGGGTGTGGTGTCAATTATGTACTACTTGTATCCCATATAGGTTAGATTAAGGTTGAAAGTCATCGAGAGTAGTGGGCATCGACTTCTCAATAGTTAGGCAGTTTCACTAGCGGTGGAATGACTTACACTCCCACCTTATTTAGGATATGGTGTTTCCTCTTTGACTTATTGCCTAGTGGTTTTATAAAGGAGATACATTCATATAGATTCTCATCTTTGAAATCACATATGTAATACTTGACATATTATGTATGTCGATTTGTCCTGTACAGAAACAGAAGTATAATATTCTCAATATTATCACTTAATTCCGAACTCAGAATCTGAATCTATGTTTTAAATGGTTTTCAGATAATGATCATAGACTTCAAACTGACATACCCAAGTGGGACGGCTACCGCTCACTTAATTAACAGCTTCCACACTCCTCAGGGAGCCAAGTTAGCAAAGTGAGCTCCAGTATACGATCACCATAAATCTTGTTTGGAAAACAGTATTTGAATGCACAAGTCTTCTAAATTTATTCGGTCTTGCTTGCCTCCAGGAAACAAGTGAGAGCCTTGGGGAAATTCTTCTCTTTCAGTTTCTTGTGGGGCTTCTTTCAATGGTTTTTCACTGCAGGAGATGGCTGTGGATTCGTTGAATTTCCAACTTTCGGTCTTAAAGCCTACAAAAACAAGTAAAAATAGCCTATATTGACTAACATCATGTAGTTAAATTTGCAGTCTTTATATTCTTGGTATTAGTTTAAGCTTTATACTTGTTGATCAAAAACCAGGTTCTACTTTGATTTCTCAGCAACATATGTCGGTGTCGGTATGATATGCCCATATTTGATCAATGTATCTTTACTAGTTGGAGCCATTCTCTCGTGGGGTATAATGTGGCCACTCATAGAGAATAGGAAAGGTGATTGGTACGCGGCAACGTTGGGGCCTAGCAGTCTCCATGGCATTCAAGGTTACCGGGTATATTAAAATACACTAAACTAAATCTTGAACGGTTCGATGGCCTATATATATAGCCTTTCTTGATTCTTTCACAGGTCTTCATTGCCATAGCCATGATCCTAGGTGATGGCCTATACAACTTCATCAAGGTCCTAAGCCGTACTTTACCTCGGGTTGTACCAACAAATCCGTGATAAAAATTAGGCTTAGCACTCCCAGTCCGGTTCCGATTCATCTCCTTCAAATACTCCTTCAGTATCCTATGATGATGAACGTAGGACCCGACTTTTCCTCAAGGACAAAATCCCTACATGGGTCGCCATTTCTGGGTACATGCTACTTGCCACAATCTCTGCGGCAGCTCTTCCACACATTTTCCATCCACTCAAATGGTACTATATAATTGTCATGTATATATTTGCACCAACACTAGCTTTTTGCAATGCCTACGGATGTGGCTCACCGATTGGAACCTAACATCGACCTATGGAAAGTTGGGCATATTCATGATTGGGGCCTGGGCTGGAGCCTCACATGGGGGAGTTCTTGCCGGACTAGCTGCTTGTGGAGTCATGATGGAATATAGTCTCCACTGCATCAGACCTCACACAAGATTTCAAGACCGGATACATGACTCTAGCATCTCCCAGGTCCATGTTCGTGAGCCAGGTGATCGGGACTGCTATAGGTTGTGTAGTCGCACCGTGCGTATTTTGGATATTCTTCAAGGCATTCCCCGATCTTGGCACGTTGGGCTCACAATATCCGGCACCGTATGCGACTGTCTACCGTGGCTCGCTATCTTGGGGGTCGAGGGGTTTTTCATCTCTGCCAAAGAACTGTCTCACGCTCTGTTGTGTTTTCTTCATAGCAGCAATCGTCATCAACGCATTAAGAGACATTGTAGGGCCAAAATGGGCTAGATTTATTCCTATCCCAATGGCTATGGCTATTCCTTTCTATCTCGGGCCATACTTCACCATTGATATGTGTCTGGGGAGCTTGATTCTTTTCATTTGGGAGAATGTGGATAAGGCTAAGGCCGATGCGTTTGGACCGGCAGTGGCTTCGGGACTGATATGTGGAGATGGGATTTGGACATTGCCCAGTTTCCATCTTGGCTTTGGCTGGTATAAAGCCTCCGATTTGTATGAAGTTCCTGTCAAGAAAAACTAATGCACGCGTGGACACTTTCTTGGGTAAGAATAGTTTGCTCAGCTGCGTTTTCTTTTGTATCCACAGTGTACCCTTGCGATTTCCCGGTTTCATAAATATAAATATTTAAAGTACTATTAAGGGTAATGTAAATTTTATCCAGTGCTTTTTCGTGAACGAAAATGGCTATATGCTAGAGTTGCTAATTTTCATCTTCTGTTTTTTAGTTACGTGATAGTTTTCTTTTGACTATAAGAAGTATTGTTCAATTTTTTCGCGCACGTGCTCTAATTAACTTGAGTAGATTTCTTGTGAGACGGCTCACAAATCTTTATCTGTGAGACGGGTTAATCTTTCCGATATTCACGATAAAAAATAATACTTTTAGCATAAAAGTAATACCCCTATCGATAAACGATTCGTCTCACAAAATACGACTCGTGAGACCGTTTCGCGCAAGTTTTTGCCAATTAATTTATAAAAAAAAATGTTTTTTGTATTAGAAAAATAGTTATCTGATCTTCATTTCTAAGAGGATTTCTGTTGTTGCTCCAAAAGTTTAGCCAACTTGATATGCATTAGTATTTTTACTTTTAGAATCTTGTGTATATGAGATGTAATTTAATTCGGAGTTGGTTTGAAGGGTTATGTTTCATTAGCTTATAGCAATTACAAAGTATTATCTCCGTCATATTATATAGAGTTATTTTTTTAAAACTATTTTAGCATATATATAGCGAAACATCTACAACTAAAACACTACTAGAAATTTTTTTTGTAACTCATTTACCGAAAAATACATTTAAATACATGCATGCAATAATATCGACAATCACACATTTTAAAAAATACTCAACTACTGGGTAAAATATTACAATTTAAAAAATTCAAATTGATAGCCATCATCATATAAAAGATAAAAATGTATAAAAATATCCCTGTTTTACTCTAAACTCATAAACGTATAATGCGGAAAAGCATGAGATTAACAATTATGTCTGCAGGAAAAGGAGAAGCAAGGCTGATGGAGTTCTCATGAGAGCACACTGCACAAGAATATCTCAGGAAGATTCGAAATTTTCAAAATCAATTTATGATTCATACAAAAGATAAGATGGTTTGCATTAGATCTTGGCAACATTATCCAAAATGTGGTAACTCAAGGGATCTCCTAAACTGTGTGAACCACCAACTTTTAAGTAATCAAGTATTGAAAAGAAGTGTTGAAACATCGAATGGTGCACGGAGGTATGTGATCACACGTTACAATCAAATCAATCAAGTAAAGAGATCTCTATTTGCTTCTCATGATTAATGAAGTTAGTTTCTTGATTTTGGAATCTCAACAATGTGAGCAACTAATTGAAAACATGGCTACTGCTATTTCAGATCTGTTGAACAAAGGTGACTCAAAGTACAATTGGATCCTCTCGAAATGGTCATGCATTATCCTTTTTTGTACAAAGAAAACTTGAATAATACAACCATTAAAGTACACCAAGTAACACGATTTAATATTTGAGTTTCAGAAATAATTTATCAGTACATTCTCAAGGACATCCATAAATAGCTCTCTCACATGAATCGTCCATAGACTTCAATTCCTTACTTAGAAGACTAACGTGATCAGGAAAGGGAAATGAGTAGAGAATTAGTTACCTCTGCTTCAACTCCACATAAATGTTTAAGCAACTGCTGAAATCAAAACCTGCAAGAAACACAAGGACATGTTTTCTCAGATTGATAACTCGCGCATTCCCGGTTTCTTGCTAACTTCAGCACACAATTTTGCTCTCTGGATAATGTTTCACACATAATTCGACTTCTATATAAAAGAACCAATTTTCTTGCTAAGTTCACTTCATTTTATCACCGTGAATCATTTGTTCATTTCTTCTACACCATCCCCTTCTCAAAATTCCACACTGTTTGACTCGTGGCCATCTTCATTCCATCTACGGCACCCCCGAGATCAAGAAGTTCCTTCGAATATCATAAACGGGTTTGTCTCAATCAGGCATCCCCTCTCATAAGCCTCCCTCAAGAACACCGTGTGCCTTTTACCTTTGGTCGATAGACAGAAAATCCCGGGATGGTCAAGGAACAAATCCCTCATATTCAAATCAATTCCAAACCACTTCTAAAATGGCTTATATGCTCCACTTCCACCAGCTTCTCCAAAGTCGATTCCCACAGTCCTCTTTTCCACTTTCATCGTTTCTACTATCAGTAACCCTCTTCTGCATTTCTTTGAACCCCATTTCCTCACAAGGACCGATCAGGCAACCTCTGCCATTCCTAACTTTGTCCTTAAATGCTGCTCCGATCGCATCCCTGGTGAACCCATGATTGAAACTGTACTTTAACTCAGTCCTATCTAGACGACAGTCCTCTTTAACAGCACTCCACAAGCCTCCAATACTCAACAACAGGACTAGACATTCATCCAGCACCTTATGTTCGTAAGTATCAAGACGGGTCTTCCGTCTCAGTACCATCTTGAAGCAAAAAAAGGTTAGAATTCTAAAGTCAACGGGGAGACCTAGTTCTCTCCAGACCTTAAAAAATCACTCGAAGTGGTAGCCTTTTGGTCAATGACATGGACATAAGCTTCACCAACCCGGTGACAGCAAGCGGCATATATTTCTCAATGGAATCGGATTCTAGACGAACGAGGTGGAACGCAGCAGCGTGAGAGTGCAGAAAGATTGGAGCTTTGTGGGGTGATTGAAAATGCGGAAGATGCGGGATATCTTCGGGGAAAGCTGCAGGGCCGCGGTTGAGATGGAGGGTTTGGGAGAGACGGTGGAGAAAGTCAAGGGAGACGGAAGGTGGGTGGAGTAGAGGTTAAGGAGAGAATGAGCGAGGAAACTTTTTCCTTTGTATCAAATTTGTTGGTTTGTTTTAGATGCGTGTACATTTGAGAGAGGAAATCTTATGTATGCTGCTGTTGTTTGTCTTGGCGTCTCTGCTTTGAGTGGTTTCATCAAGAGGTAAGACTTTCTTGTGTTGCCTTGTAATACTTCATCTCTGGCCAGCTGTGGTTGATTATCTTCACTTTAAAGGTACAGATTACCAAACTTGATTTTGACCTGTGCTGTAGTTAGAGATTTTGCATGAATGATTGAA
Organism: Primulina tabacum; assembly: GCF_025594145.1. Lineage (NCBI taxonomy): Eukaryota > Viridiplantae > Streptophyta > Magnoliopsida > Lamiales > Gesneriaceae > Primulina > Primulina tabacum. The sequence continues at coordinate 856,822 of NC_134559.1, forward strand.
ATGTTAAGAATCTTATGAATGGTTGATTGACTTGGGCGTTATTGTACTTAGACTATAGTGTGACGCACGATTGATAATCCAGAAATGGTATAAATCACGTTGCATAAAAATTGACTCAGCCAACATTTGGCATTCTCGTTATTGATATATGCAATGCAATGTGTTTTTTCTCCATGGTTCCAAAACTTCTTCTGGTGACAATATGATCCAAGCTCATCTTAGAACTTGTCCCTGGTTGGATGAACTTTGACATGCGATTGCTTGGTTTCGGTGTGCTTTAGGTTTTATCACATCGTTAGTTATCGTAGACTAACAATGCTAGCTGCTCTCACTCTTTGAATCCTTTCCAACTTCCATCGTACTACCAAAAAGTATGAATCTCCAACAGTATATGTGATTAAGAACTGGTGCCAAGTTGTTGTGAGTTGTGATATAGTGGATGGTTATTAGGGTGCAGATCTCCCGGTTGTCTGTAACCCCCACCTAGTTACGTGGTTCCTTTCCTTGGCAAAAGATACAGCTAGTTGAGCATGTTGGAAGTCATGCATAGAATCTCACTCCAATTGGAATTCCTCCAGATATCGTTCTTTTTTTCTTATGAATAGCATAATCGTTGATACTTGGTTGCCCAAGTTTGCATCTCAACATCTCAATTTTGTTTGGCTGAGCTCTTCTTTCATCCACAAAAAAATATCAAACCATCAATTTCCTCCTATTTTTCTAATTTTCAGTGGTTTGTAATGTGGTCATGTTGTTTGGGCTTTCTCTATTTGTCCACGTTGTGTGCTGATTTGATTATTTTCTATAAGAGTTGTATGTTTTGTGGTGGAGGGAAATATGGTGTCAGAAGTTAATCCCAAATGTGATTATTTTGGCTTTCCTTTCTCACAAGGCATAACTATTGTTATGATGATTTATATTATTCTTTTTGGGAGGAAATTTGTCCACAAGTGTTGGCTGAAATCTGTTGGATCTTCCAAAATTTTCATGTATTCAAGTGTTTTTCTAATGATATAACATTTTTAATAATATTTAAAATTTAAATTTATTCGTCGCATTTTACTGAACTGTTAATTTAACTTTAATGTTTATTGATTTAATTTTTACAAAACAAAATTTCGTCATACATATATACAATTTTAGTTTTAAAATTAGAGCAAGTGTGAAGAAAATGCATAGCAATAGCCCATAGACCTTTTTTAGTGGAATCAATTTTATAAATTAACTAGGCTTGTAAACTAGAAAATGAAAAAAATCTCTCGATATTTATTTATCTAATTCTCCATGTTTAAAAAAAAATAAATAAAAAACATATCTAGAATTGCTATTATATCAATATTTACGTATAATTCGAGGGTAAGTGTAGTGCTAAATAAAATCATGTCATATTATTTAAATAGAGATATGGTTCTAATTGCAAAAAGATACAAAGTCAAGAAAGATGCTTGGACCAAATGTTGGACAAATTGCACCAGGAGATAGCATTTTTGGAATTGGGGGATGACAAAGAAAATCTACATCAATTCCTGGACTCGAGACCACCAGATGTTGTTTCTCTTACGCAAATATGCAACACAAAACATTTATTACCAGTCAATCTGGATTTTAGTTCCGTTTCTGATCTTATATATATGACCTTACAGTTTCAGGTACAACGATTCTATTTTTGCTATAATCAGAAGTCTCGCGTTAGAGTTTCATCTACTACAAAATTGGCTGGGTCTTCACATTTGTTTTTTTAATCGCTGAGCACAGCTGATCAGAAGGAAGCCTAAAATTCTAATATGCCTGCAGAACAACAGATCCTAGTATGCACAATTTTTCCTATTATGATATGGAAACTTTTAGCTATTTGGACACGCTTCATCGTATCTAATCCTATATTACTTATTCAGATACAAAGTATAAACTAATACTTATTCACTCAGCAGATAAACGATCCTTTCCATAGAATGCTATTATAATTTGCTTCACTAAAGGTCAGACTTATTGAAAATGGGAGATTATTATTTGTTTCTTTATGTGTTTGGGTAGAAGAATGATCCATTATCTCAAGGAGAGGTTCCTATTAACACATACGCAAAATCAAGAATAAAAGGGAAAAGAGAGGTTGGATATATTTTGGAATCCCATTTTGGCCATAGCTACATCACTTCCAGACACGACACACAATACAAACTACGACAATTCAACTTCAAGATTATTTGACTGGTAGCATGAATTAGAAAAGGACTTGTTGGTCAAAAAGGGATCTAGTATGTGTTGGTATAAGTAGGGATATAGCTTTTCGAGTTGTTATTCACTAGCCACTAAAATGAAGATATTTTGTAGTCATGTCTACAGATTGATCCGTGAATATAATTTTATTCTTTTCTAGCTGTATAAAGAATATATATCCTTTTACGGTTTAAGCTCAAAATTTTAACTTGATTAACATAGTTTCTGTTATATTAATCTCAGATTTTGTCAAGACAACAAGCTCAGAGAGAAGAGGAGCTTGCTCAAACCCATCAACATATACTTGTACTTCATGTAAGTGCTTGTTGTGGGACAATAAATACCCATGACTCAAAGTTTTGAGATGGTGGATGCACATGTTCCAAACAGAGGGTGATAAATTGTTCGATTTAAATTGAAAGTTTTTAAAATGAACAAATAAAATCTATTTGAATATTTTCTAAACTTTTACAATGTTGATTGCTTGTCAAAACCAAGAAAAAAGTTTTAGCGATAACCTAGATTCACAATCAGAGCACAAGGTAGCAATTCTCCTGTGGTGCAATGGTACTGCTCTGAAAACGGTGAGTTGCGATTGCATGTCGAATTATTTATCATAAGCTTGCCACTTGACTAACCCTTAACTAGATATTTGTACTTGCTTTATTTGATTGAACTTAACGGGACCCTGGTGATGGGGTTTAATTTGTCAATTTATCCAAAACCTCACGGGCAGCAGGTTTTTTCATCATGCTTGTGGCTAGTCTTCTTGTAACAATACTCATTTATGCTAAATATCTCGATGTGATCTTTGACAAAATATTATGCAATACTGTGGAGATGAAAGTCGCAGCAGTCTGTACATATTATAGCTATGGATCTATATGAACCTCAATAATTCATTTACTCTCAAGTTAGCAGGTTTTATGTCCTGAATGTTTTGGATGGTAACTTCTTTGTTACGTAGAGAATTAGTAATATGATTGCAAGAACTGATTTGTCCCTCAATATAAAGGAATGCTAATTAAACGACGGCCTTAAAATTTTTTTTATTACTGGTTGTATTGGAGAATACCACCTCAGAGTCTTGTTCTCTACCTATGGTAAAATTTAATTATTTATTTTTGGTTGAGTAAAGGCAGGCTTTTATTGACTAACAGAACTCACTGTTGATCGTTTCTTACTCTCCTTTTCCAATGAATGGGTGAAGTGGAGAGACTGTTACCTGTTATGGCAATTCTCCTTCAGTTCAGCCGTGTGGAGATAACTCACATATGGGATTATACTTGTAATATATCACAGTGCAATAATTTTTCCACAATTCCTATTTATTCACTTGCTTTAGTTCATATACATACATGCTTGATTTAAAGGAGATGCAAGACTTTTGTCTTAGCATGGTTTCAAATTTGACTCATTAGCGACTTCTTAATATGTAAATATGTACACTCTACGATATATGATTATAAAATCTGATCAAGTGAATATTTTATTAAAATTTGACCTCTTGTATGGCATTGACAGATCGACGGTGGAATTTGGGATTATCTTGTGAATCTGGCATTAGATTTGGCCTTTTCAGTTGCTTCATTTGGCACAAATGCACTTTATCGTACATAATAAATTTTGAGTTTGCAAAGAAATGACATATACTTAGCTATGAACTTTTAATAATTTATTTTTTGAAAAATTGCCTCTGCATCTCTTATTTACGTCGATTCTGAAAGCCTTATTTTTTTTTTATTTCATCTACTCTAATAATATATAGGAAAATGGATAAAATAAGAAACGTTATCCTATATCGAATAATTAATTAAAATGCATGTTTGTCCCCATTAAACAACATTTCCAAAATTTATTTATTGGATAATATTTTTCATGGTCACTTGTGAGTCAAGTGTGGTTTTTAAGGTTAAACTGGAATGGGAACAGCTAAAATTCAACCTTTTCCCCCAACTTATTCTCATCTTTAAAGTCAACCCAACCAGGCAGGCAGTTCACACAATTAGATTCATAAACAAGAATATAATTTAAGTTTTTAATTGGTATATTGATAATATGAAACCCCAATTAAGTTAAATTTATAAAATGATTTACAAAATAGGCAATTCAGGGCATCTCCAGTCATAAACATAATCACCAGGTTTATTCTGTGCCACATCACTGCCACATTAAAAATTAAAAGCCTCATTATTTTTAAACATTTTCACCCCAATCATAAACCCAAAAACACAATTTTTGTATGACCCCACTATCAAATCACTTATTTAGTTACTCATTTTAAGTTACTACCTTTATTTTTTACTTTCACTTATATATTTGACTAAATATATTTTATACTAATCAATTTACATTTTCAAAATTATTTAATTAATAATATTTTTTTTATAATTTAGCAAATTGAAAAATTTTAAAAAAAATATAAATAAAAACTCAGCGAAATTTATTGATAACTTCAATAAAATCAGTACAAACAGATTCACAAAATAAAATATAAAGACATTAATTGTTGACGTACGTGCCAGTATTGTGTTCAACCAAGTCAGCTCGAAGTGATGATGTATTTTCCTATCCTTAGATTGCAATTTCTCTTGCTGGAGACGTATCATCGACGTGCTCATACACCATGGGGTAAGATTTGGGGAATATGAAAATTATGAGGTCAAATATTTGGATTTGTCTGAAGATGAATTATCTTGTGAGTTGGAAGAACCCAACAAATTCATCTAATATTGATGGTAATTTTTATCCATAATGTGTGATAGCAAGAAATAAAATGTAATTGTGTAAATTGAAAGAAAAAATGATAGTGTTGGTACAGAATGAGAATAGGCCTATTTATAGCCAAAAATGGAATAATAATAATTTTTTAAATGAAATAAAAAAATTATGCAAAAAAAAAAAAAATCGAAATGCATGCAAAAAGGAATGGACAATTATATGAGTTTGTGAGTCATATATCAAACTAAAGAAATAATAAAAAAAACAAAATTTTGGCACAACTTTTTAATTTTTATATTGTGGTGGGATCCACACAATAAACATGGTTTAAAATTATGGACCATGTTTATCCTATAAATCTTGAACCTATAATTCTCATGCAAAGTTTTTTTGTTGATAATGTTTATTTATAAAAATCATGCCATGATCCTCCCATTGGAGGTGCTCTCATCAAGGACCAATGACTGTTTCTGTCCACCCAAATGCATCATAATAGTACTCTTCATCCCATATGTATGTAAGTAAACACACATTAAAGAAATTAATATATTTATTGATCATTAGTATATTGAAACAAATTAAAAAATATATAATTTTTTATATTTAAAAGGGATGAAGCATTATGGATTAAAATAAATATTAAATCAACCGCTATTCAGATAACATATCAATAAATAATTTACAAGATTGCGAAAACTTTGAAAGCCCCGATACATATTATATACATATTTTTATTTTATTTTTATAAAAAATAAACAATATATACGTTATCTATCCAATATGTCTAGCCACATATGACTTGTATCTGAGCCAAATATCTATTGCTCCCACCCAAAGATCGATCCATTACACCCAAATGGATAATAACTCCACGAGCATCAACAATCGGAAGCCCGAAAGAAGCAATAATTTAACGAAAATGACCAAAATATCGATCACAGCAAAGAAATCGTGGAAAAGAGGATTCAGTAAGAGAGATAGTCGAGAGCAAAGAGGTTCCGCCATGGCAGAAGCAGCTCACCTTCAGGGCCTTCTTCGTGAGCTTTGTTCTGAGTATTCTCTTCACTTTCATAGTGATGAAGCTGAATCTGACGACGGGTATCATCCCTTCGCTGAATGTGTCGGCGGGGCTTTTGGGGTTCTTCTTCCTCAAAGTTGGGACCAAGTTTCTGGAGAAATCTGTGGTTTCTCAGACAGCCTTTTACGAGGCAGGAGAATACTGTGATTCAGACCTGTGTTGTAGCTTCCTCCGGCATAGCCTTCAGCGGTACGCACCATCACTTAGCTTCATTATTGTCCATTTATTTTACCTGATTATTCTTTCGATTATCCATTTATATCATCTCTCTTTAAATATTGATTAGTTTGAGAATTTGCCTTTTCTTTCTTGATTATTGTACTTGTGAAAAATATGACGAGAGCATGAAATACCTTATTATTATTTTTTATTTTAAAGGATAGTGAAGCCATGATATTCGTCAACAATTCGAATATTTGGGACAAAGTAATGAATATAATTTCATGAATCTCGAGAAAGTTAAGTTATCAAGAGGGCGATCGCCTTGCCTTGTCCCCATCTTTCTACGTTGATTTCTGGCAAAAAAAAAAAAAAAAAATTAGTCCAACTTTTTTGCCAACCTGGCAACATGGATTAATATTTTAATTTTTAGTCTTTTGTGTGTATATATGAAATCTAATTAATTTAGAGCTTTCAAGGTTTTATATATATATGGAAAAAAATTCATGTGAGACCGTCTCACTTGTATATTTGTGAGATATATATCTTATTTGGGTCATCCATGAAAAAATATTCTTTTTATGTTAAGAGTATTACTTTTATTGTGATCATCGGTAGACTCGTATCACAGATAAAGATTTGTGAGACCGTTTCACAGAAGACTTAATATATATATATCATGATTAGTATTTTACTAGCATATGTTACAACGCAAAAACAAAACTTTTTGATAAGATAGTCGAGATTAATTTCTTACTTAATTAATTAAAAAATATTATATTTTATATCAAAAATATTTTTCATCTCGAAATATTACCAATCGACCTGTCAGAATTACTCGTCATAATAACAAGCATTTATTGGGAATATTTCACCCTACATGTAGGGGCAGTGCCCTATGTGTAGATCCCAGGGTCGAGATTTAGCCACAAGTACATGAGGTTCACAATTTTTTTTAAAATCACAAATATGACTAAATCTGAACCATCTAAATCCTGTGAGACAGTGCCCCACAAGTAGCATCGAACGAACCCATTGAGTGGGACCTTACCAACTGTATAGTGTACTTTACAAGTGAATGCATAGTGGGAAGACTTTTTGAAATATCAATGGTGGAGTTCAGATTCAGATGACAGCTAAAAAATTAATTAATTCAGGGAGCGTTTGTCATCACAAAAGAAATGATTTTTGGCTTGAAAAAAATTATTTCAAAACTCGGTTTGTGTACTTTTTAGTGCCAGATTCTGAGTTAACTTCAATTTATTTAATCGAATCGAAATCGAAAAAAAACTGTTTTTATAAATGATTATGAAAAGTTTAGAATGACTTCTTGATCAAACATTTGCCCATTTTTACTTTTTGTTTTTAAACACTTTGATTTTTCACCATTTCTTTATAATTTATTATTTAATTATTTCAGAATATGTTCCAAGCCCCACATTATTGGTTATAAACTTATTTTCATCTATTTTTTTAGATATGATTATTAGTATATAGTTTTGCGTCGTGGATACGTTAGAACAATTTAGTCAACGGTCCAAAACTTAATGCATGCGAGGTTTTGATATTCAAGAATATGCAGAGGGTCCCAGATTTGGAAATATCAAAACTGAATTTGATGATATTTGTTTTGGGATTTAAAGATGATCTCAATCCCATGTGATCAGTCATCCAAAGTCAAGTCTTTACTATTTTTTGTCGTCTTCTAGTTAATACATATACTTGATTTATTTCTCGACGAACAACAATATAGTTTGTAAATCTAATAATTATCCATTGAGTAAATGTAGTATACATACTGAATTTCTTGATGGCGGTCACGGTTGACGATAAATCATTGAAACCCGCGATCGTCGACCGTTGATAAAATTACAGGAAAAGTGTTCTAAAGTCTAAATTCATTGAGATCTCCCTGACTCCAAATTAAAGAAAAAGACTCCTGAATTTCCCAAATAAGAGAAAATGTTTGTAATGAGAATACAAACAAAATGATAAATGTGGAGTATGTGTTTGAATGTTCATTGAAATGCAGCTTTTGAATGAACAAATTTTGATCAATTAATTTTTACAGGAGGTTTGGCAGCTATCTTTTTGGTATGAGTGAAACTATTGCCAAAACATCTACTGAAGCTAATGACTCACAAAATATCAAGAATCCAGCCCTCACGTGGATGATTGGATTCCTTTTTGTGGTTAGCTTTTTGGGACTCTTTTCCGTGGTGCCTCTCCGTAAGGTCTGTGCATTCTCTCTGACTCCATACTTCCATCTATTTGGTGCTGTTACTTGCCTTTATGGCTGTTACATGTCCTATATCGTTCTGGAACAAAGTGTGAGGGATTTTTCGAACTGAATTGGGGACGAACTCTCCTTTGAGATTATGGCCTAACATTGGTGCTCTAGTTGGGAAGCGAACTTAGAAAGAATTACCATTAGGTGCTGTCACTGTTCTGTAGGATTTTGATGGGAGATGGGGTGTGGTGTCAATTATGTACTACTTGTATCCCATATAGGTTAGATTAAGGTTGAAAGTCATCGAGAGTAGTGGGCATCGACTTCTCAATAGTTAGGCAGTTTCACTAGCGGTGGAATGACTTACACTCCCACCTTATTTAGGATATGGTGTTTCCTCTTTGACTTATTGCCTAGTGGTTTTATAAAGGAGATACATTCATATAGATTCTCATCTTTGAAATCACATATGTAATACTTGACATATTATGTATGTCGATTTGTCCTGTACAGAAACAGAAGTATAATATTCTCAATATTATCACTTAATTCCGAACTCAGAATCTGAATCTATGTTTTAAATGGTTTTCAGATAATGATCATAGACTTCAAACTGACATACCCAAGTGGGACGGCTACCGCTCACTTAATTAACAGCTTCCACACTCCTCAGGGAGCCAAGTTAGCAAAGTGAGCTCCAGTATACGATCACCATAAATCTTGTTTGGAAAACAGTATTGAATGCACAAGTCTTCTAAATTTATTCGGTCTTGCTTGCCTCCAGGAAACAAGTGAGAGCCTTGGGGAAGTCTTCTCTTTCAGTTTCTTGTGGGGCTTCTTTCAATGGTTTTTCACTGCAGGAGATGGCTGTGGATTCGTTGAATTTTCCAACTTTCGGTCTTAAAGCCTACAAAAACAAGTAAAAATAGCCTATATTGACTAACAATCATGTAGTTAAATTTGCAGTCTTTATATCTTGGTATTAGTTTAAGCTTTATACTTGTTGATCAAAAACCAGGTTCTACTTTGATTTCTCAGCAACATATGTCGGTGTCGGTATGATATGCCCATATTTGATCATGTATCTTTACTAGTTGGAGCCATTCTCTCGTGGGGTATAATGTGGCCACTCATAGAGAATAGGAAAGGTGATTGGTACGCCGGCAACGTTGGGGCCTAGCAGTCTCCATGGCATTCAAGGTTACCGGGTATATTAAAATACACTAAACTAAATCTTGAACGGTTCGATGGCCTATATATATAGCCTTTCTTGATTCTTTCACAGGTCTTCATTGCCATAGCCATGATCCTAGGTGATGGCCTATACAACTTCATCAAGGTCCTAAGCCGTACTTTACTCGGGTTGTACCAACAAATCCGTGATAAAAAATTTAGGCTTAGCACTCCCAGTCGGTTCCGATTCATCTCCTTCAAATACTCCTTCAGTATCCTATGATGATGAACGTAGGACCCGACTTTTCCTCAAGGACAAAATCCCTACATGGGTCGCCATTTCTGGGTACATGCTACTTGCCACAATCTCTGCGGCAGCTCTTCCACACATTTTCCATCCACTCAAATGGTACTATATAATTGTCATGTATATATTTGCACCAACACTAGCTTTTTGCAATGCCTACGGATGTGGGCTCACCGATTGGAACCTAACATCGACCTATGGAAAGTTGGGCCATATTCATGATTGGGGCCTGGGCTGGAGCCTCACATGGGGGAGTTCTTGCCGGACTAGCTGCTTGTGGAGTCATGATGAATATAGTCTCCACTGCATCAGACCTCACACAAGATTTCAAGACCGGATACATGACTCTAGCATCTCCCAGGTCCATGTTCGTGAGCCAGGTGATCGGGACTGCTATAGGTTGTGTAGTCGCACCGTGCGTATTTTGGATATTCTTCAAGGCATTCCCCGATCTTGGCACGTTGGGCTCACAATATCCGGCACCGTATGCGACTGTCTACCGTGGCATCGCTATCTTGGGGGTCGAGGGGTTTTCATCTCTGCCAAAGAACTGTCTCACGCTCTGTTGTGTTTTCTTCATAGCAGCAATCGTCATCAACGCATTAAGAGACATTGTAGGGCCAAAATGGGCTAGATTTATTCCTATCCCAATGGCTATGGCTATTCCTTTCTATCTCGGGCCATACTTCACCATTGATATGTGTCTGGGGAGCTTGATTCTTTTCATTTGGGGAGAATGTGGATAAGGCTAAGGCCGATGCGTTTGGACCGGCAGTGGCTTCGGGACTGATATGTGGAGATGGGATTTGGACATTGCCCAGTTCCATCTTGGCTTTGGCTGGTATAAAGCCTCCGATTTGTATGAAGTTCCTGTCAAGAAAAACTAATGCACGCGTGGACACTTTCTTGGGTAAGAACTAGTTTGCTCAGCTGCGTTTTCTTTTGTATCCACAGTGTACCCTTGCGATTTCCCGGTTTCATAAATATAAATATTTAAGTACTATTAAGGGTAATGTAAATTTTATCCAGTGCTTTTTCGTGAACGAAAATGGCTATATGCTAGAGTTGCTAATTTTCATTCTTCTGTTTTTTAGTTACGTGATAGTTTTCTTTTTTGACTATAAGAAGTATTTCAATTTTTCGCGCACGTGCTCTAATTAACTTGAGTAGATTTCTTGTGAGACGGTCTCACAAATCTTTATCTGTGAGACGGGTTAATCTTTCCGATATTCACGATAAAAAATAATACTTTTAGCATAAAAAGTAATACCCTATCGATAAACGATTCGTCTCACAAAATACGACTCGTGAGACCGTTCGCGCAAGTTTTTTGCCAATTAATTTTATAAAAAAAATGTTTTTTGTATTAGAAAAATAGTTATCTGATCTTCATTTCTAAGAGGATTTCTGTTGTTGCTCCAAAATTTTAGCCAACTTGATATGCATTAGTATTTTTACTTTAGAATCTTGTGTATATGAGATGTAATTTAATTCGGAGTTGGTTGAAGGGTTATGTTTCATTAGCTTATAGCAATTACAAGTATTATCTCCGTCATAATTATATAGATTATTTTTTTAAAACTATTTTAGCATATATATAGCGAAACATCTACAACTAAAACACTACTAGAAATTTTTTTTGTAACTCATTTACGAAAAATACATTTAAATACATGCATGCAATAATTATCGACAATCACACATTTAAAAAATACTCAACTACTGGGTAAAAATATTACAATTTAAAAAAATTCAAATTGATAGCCATCATCATATAAAAGATAAAAATGTATAAAAATATCCATGTTTTACTCTAAACTCATAAACGTATAATGCGGAAAAGCATGAGATTAACAATTATGTCTGCAGGAAAAGGAGAAGCAAGGCTGATGGAGTTCTCATGAGAGCACACTGCACAAGAATATCTCAGGAAGATTCGAAATTTCAAAATCAATTTATGATTCATACAAAAGATAAGATGGTTTGCATAAGATCTTGGCAACAATTATCCAAAATGTGGTACTCAAGGGATCTCCTAAACTGTGTGAACCACCAACTTTTAAGTAATCAAGTATTGAAAAGAAGTGTTGAAACATCGAATGGTGCACGGAGGTATGTGATCACACGTTACAATCAAATCAAATCAAGTAAAGAGATCTCTATTTGCTTCTCATGATTAATGAAGTTAGTTTCTTGATTTTGGAATCTCAACAATGTGAGCAACTAATTGAAAACATGGCTACTGCTATTTCAGATCTGTTGAACAAAGGTGACTCAAAGTACAATTTGGATCCTCTCGAAATGGTCATGCATTATCCTTTTTTTGTACAAAGAAAACTTGAATAATACAACCATTAAAGTACACCAAGTAACACGATTTAATATTTGAGTTCAGAAATAATTTATCAGTACATTCTCAAGGACATCCATAAATAGCTCTCTCACATGAATCGTCCATAGACTTCAATTCCTTACTTAGAAGACTAACGTGATCAGGAAAGGGAAATGAGTAGAGAATTAGTTACCTCTTGCTTCAACTCCACATAAATGTTTAAGCAACTGCTGAAATCAAAACCTGCAAGAAACACAAGACATGTTTTCTCAGATTGATAACTCGCGCATTCCCGGTTTCTTGCTAACTTCAGCACACAATTTTGCTCTCTGGATAATGTTTCACACATAATTCGACTTCTATATAAAGAACCAATTTTCTTGCTAAGTTCACTTCATTTTATCACCGTGAATCATTTGTTCATTTCTTCTACACCATCCCCTTCTCAAAATTCCACACTGTTTGACTCGTGGCCATCTTCATTCCATCTACGGCACCCCCGAGATCAAGAAGTTTCCTTCGAATATCATAAACGGGGTTTGTCTCAATCAGGCATCCCCTCTCATAAGCCTCCCTCAAGAACACCGTGTGCCTTTTACCTTTGGTCGATAGACAGAAAATCCCGGGATGGTCAAGGAACAAATCCCTCATATTCAAATCAATTCCAAACCACTTCCTAAAATGGCTTATATGCTCCACTTCCACCAGCTTCTCCAAAGTCGATTCCCACAGTCCTCTTTTCCACTTTCATCGTTCTACTATCAGTAACCCTCTTCTGCATTTCTTTGAACCCCATTTCCTCACAAGGACCGATATCAGGCAACCTCTGCCATTCCTTAACTTTGTCCTTAAAATGCTTCTCCGATCGCATCCCTGGTGGAAACCCATGATTGAAACTGTACTTTAACTCAGTCCTATCTAGACGACAGTCCTCTTTACAGCACTCCACAAGCCTCCAATACTCAACAACAGGAACTAGACATTCATCCAGCACCTTATGTTCGTTAAGTATCAAGACGGGTCTTCGTCTCAGTACCATCTTGAAGCAAAAAAGGTTAGAATTCTAAAGTCAACGGGGAGACCTAGTTCTCTCCAGACCTTAAAAATCACTCGAAGTGGTAGCCTTTTGGTCAATGACATGGACATAAGCTTCACCAACCCGGTGACAGCAAGCGGCATATATTTCTCAATGGAATCGGATTCTAGACGAACGAGGTGGAACGCAGCAGGCGTGAGAGTGCAGAAAGATTGGAGCTTTGTGGGGTGATTGAAAATGCGGAAGATGCGGGATATCTTCGGGGGAAAGCTGCAGGGCCGCGGTTGAGATGGAGGGTTTGGGAGAGACGGTGGAGAAAGTCAAGGGAGACGGAAGGTGGGTGGAGTAGAGGTTAAGGAGAGAATGAGCGAGGAAACTTTTTCCTTTGTATCAATATTTGTTGGTTTGTTTTAGATGCGTGTAAGCATTTGAGAGAGGAAATCTTATGTATGCTGCTGTTGTTTGTCTTGGCGTCTCTGCTTTGAGTGGTTTCATCAAAGAGGTAAGACTTTCTTGTGTTGCCTTGTAATACTTCATCTCTGGCCAGCTGTGGTTGATTATCTTCACTTAAAGGTACAGATTACCAAACTTGATTTTGACCTGTGCTGTAGTTAGAGATTTTGCATGAATGATTTGAAATGTTAAGAATCTTATGAATGGTTGATTGACTTGGGCGTTATTGTACTTAGACTATAGTGTGACGCACGATTGATAATCCAGAAATGGTATAAATCACGTTGCATAAAAAATTGACTCAGCCAACATTTGGCATTCTCGTTATTGATATATGCAATGCAATGTGTTTTTTCTCCATGGTTCCAAAACTTCTTCTGGTGACAATATGATCCAAGCTCATCTTAGAACTTGTCCCTGGTTGGATGAACTTTGACATGCGATTGCTTGGTTTCGGTGTGCTTTAGGTTTTATCACATCGTTAGTTATCGTAGACTAACAATGCTAGCTGCTCTCACTCTTTGAATCCTTTCCAACTTCCATCGTACTACCAACTAATTTAAAGTATTAGAATCTGCCAACAGTACAGTACTGTTTGAGTAAAACCTGGAATTGCCAGTTGGTATTGTGATTAAAGGTGAGATTCTGGTTGTCTTTGGTGCAACAACCCATACCCTAGGTGAAGTACATTGGTTCCTTTCCTTGGCAAAAGATACAGCTAGTTGAGCATGTTGGAAGTCATGCAATAGAATCTCACTCCAATTGGAATTCCTCCAGATATCGTTCTTTTTTTCTTATGAATCAGGCATAATCGTTGATACTTGGTTGCCCAAGTTTGCATCTCAAACATCTCAAATTTTGTTTGGCTGAGCTCTTCTTTCATCCACAAAAAAATATCAACCATATTCAATTTCCTCCTATTTTCTAATTTTCAGTGGTTTGTAATGTGGTCATTGTTGTTTGGGCTTTCTCTATTTGTCCACGTTGTGTGCTGATTTGATTATTTTCTATAGTAGAGTTGTATGTTTTGTGGTGGAGGGAAATATGGTGTCAGAAGTTAATCCCAAATGTGATTATTTTGGCTTTCCTTTCTCACAAGGCATAACTATTGTTATGATGATTTATATTATTCTTTTTGGGAGGAAATTTGTCCACAAGTGTTGGCTGAAATCTGTTTGGATCTTCCAAAATTTTCATGTATTCAAGTGTTTTTTCTAATGATATAAACATTTTTATTATAATATTTAAAATTTAAATTTATTCGTCGCATTTTACTGAAACTGTTAATTTAACTTTAATGTTTTATTGATTTTAATAATTAATTACAAAAAATAAAATTTCGTTCATCATATATATACAATTTTAGTTTTTTAAAAATTAGAGCAAGTGTGAAGAAATATCAATAGCATATTCACCACGACCTTTTTTTAATTGTGGAATCAAATTTTATAAATTAATAATCTAGTGCTTGTAAACTAGAAAATGAAATAAATAAATCTCTCGATATTTATTTATCTAATTCTCCATGTTTATAAAAAATTCAATAAATAAAACAAACATATCTACGAATTGCTATTATATCAATATTTACGTATAATTCGAGGGTAAGTGTAGTGCTAAATAAAATCATGTCATAATTATTTAAATAGATATGGTTTTTCTAATTGCAAAATATACAAAGTCAAGAAAGATGCTTTGACCAAATGTTGGACGGAAATTGCCACCAGGAGATAGCATTTTTGGAATTGCTTTTGGATGACAATAAGAATCTACATCAATTCCTGGACTCGAGACCACAAGTATGTGTTTCTCTTCTACGCAAATAATGCAACACAAACATTTATTACCAGTCAAGATCTGGATTTTTAGTTCCGTTTCTGATCTTATATATATGACCTTACAGTTTCAGGTACAACGATTCTATTTTTGCTATAATCAGAAGTCTCGCGTTAGAGTTTCATCTACTACAAAATTGGCTGGGTCTTCACATTTGTTTTTTTAATCGCTGAGCACAGCTGATCAGAAGCAGGAAGCCTAAAATTCTAATATGCCTGCTGCAGAACAACAGATCCTAGTATGCACAATTTTTCCTATTATGATATGGAAACTTTTAGCTATTTGGACACGCTTCATCGTATCTAATCCTATATTACTTATTCAGATACAAAGTATAAACTAATACTTATTCACTCAGCAGATAAACGATCCTTTCCATAGAATGCTATTATAATTTGCTTCACTAAAAGGTCAGACTTATTGAAGAAATGGGAGATTATTTATTTGTTTCTTTATGTGTTTGGGTAGAAGAATGATCCATTATCTCAAGGAGAGGTTCCTATTAACACATACGCAAAAATCAAGAATAAAAGGGAAAAGAGAGGTTGGATATATTTTGGAATCCCATTTTGGCCATAGCTACATCACTTCCAGACACGACACACAATACAAACTACGACAATTCAACTTCAAGATTATTTGACTGGTAGCATGAATTAGAAAAGGACTTGTTGGTCAAAAAGGGATCTAGTATGTGTTGGTATAAGTAGGGATATAGCTTTTCGAGTTGTTATTCACTAGCCACTAAAATGAAGATATTTTGTAGTCATGTCTACAGATTGATCCGTGAATATTAATTTTATTCTTTTCTAGCTGTATAAAGAATATATATCCTTTTACGGTTTAAGCTCAAAATTTTAACTTGATTAACATAGTTTCTGTTATATTAATCTCAGATTTTGTCAAGACAACAAGCTCAGAGAGAAGAGGAGCTTGCTCAAACCCATCAACATATACTTGTACTTCATGTAAGTGCTTGTTGTGGGACAATAAATACCCATGACTCAAAGTTTTGAGATGGTGGATGCACATGTTCCAAACAGAGGGTGATAAAATTTGTTCGATTTAAATTGAAAGTTTTTAAAATGAACAAATAAAATCTATTTGAATATTTTCTAAACTTTTACAATGTTGATTGCTTGTCAAAACCAAGAAAAAGAAGTTTTAGCGATAACCTAGATTCACAATCAGAGCACAAGGTAGCAATTCTCCTGTGGTGCAATGGTACTGCTCTGAAAACGGTGAGTTGCGATTGCATGTCGAATTATTTATCATAAGCTTGCCACTTGACTAACCCTTAACTAGATATTTGTACTTGCTTTATTTGATTGAACTTAAACGGGACCCTGGGTGATGGGGTTTAATTTGTCAATTTACTCCAAAACCTCACGGGCAGCAGGTTTTTTCATCATGCTTGTGGCTAGTCTTCTTGTAACAATACTCATTTATGCTAAATATCTCGATGTGATCTTTGACAAAATATTATGCAATACTGTGGAGATGAAAGTCGCAACAGTCTGTACATATTATAGCTATGGATCTATATGAACCTCAATAATTCATTTACTCTCAAGTTAGCAGGTTTTATGTCCTGAATGTTTTGGATGGTAACTTCTTTGTTACGTAGAGAATTAGTAATATGATTGCAAGAACTGATTTGTCCCTCAATATAAAGGAATGCTAATTAAACGACGGCCTTAAAATTTTTTTTATTACTGGTTGTATTGGAGAATACCACCTCAGAGTCTTGTTCTCTACCTATGGTAGTAAATTTAATTATTTATTTTTGGTTGAGTAAAGGCAGGCTTTTATTGACTAACAGAACTCACTGTTGATCGTTTCTTACTCTCCTTTTCCAATGAATGGGTGAAGTGGAGAGACTGTTACCTGTTATGGCAATTCTCCTTCAGTTCAGCCGTGTGGAGATAACTCACATATGGGATTATACTTGTAATATATCACAGTGCAATAATTTTTCCACAATTCCTATTTATTCACTTGCTTTAGTTCATATACATACATGCTTGATTTAAAGGAGATGCAAGACTTTTGTCTTTAGCATGGTTTCAAATTTGACTCATTAGCGACTTCTTAAATATGTAAATATGTACACTCTACGATATATGATTATAAAATCTGATCAAGTGAATATATTTTATTAAAATTTGACCTCTTGTATGGCATTGACAGATCGACGGTGGAATTTGGGATTATCTTGTGAATCTGGCATTAGATTTGGCCTTTTCAGTTGCTTCATTTGGCACAAATGCACTTTATCGTACATAATAAATTTTGAGTTTGCAAAGAAATGACATATACTTAGCTATGAACTTTTAATAATTTATTTTTTGAAAAATTGCCTCTGCATCTCTTTATTTACGTCGATTCTGAAAGCCTTATTTTTTTTTATATTCATCTACTCTAATAAATATATAGGAAAATGGGATAAAATAAGAAACGTTATCCTTATATCGAAATAATTAATTAAAATGCATGTTTTCCCATTAAACAACATTTCCAAAATTTATTTATTGTATAATATTTTTCATGGTCACTTGTGAGTCAAGTTGTGGTTTTTAAGTTAAACTGGAATGGGAACACTAAAATTCAACCTTTTCCCCGACTTATTCTCATCTTTAAAGTCAACCCAACCAGCAGGCATTCACAAATTAGATTCATAAACAAGAATATAATTTAAGTTTTAAATTGGTATATTATAATATGAAACCCCAAATTAAGTTAAATTTATAAAATGATTTACAAAATAGGAATTCAGGGCATCTCCAGTCATAAACATAATCACCAGGTTTATTCTGTGCCACATCACTGCCACATTAAAAATTAAAAGCCTCATTATTTTTAAACATTTTCACCCCAATCATAAACCCAAAAACACAATTTTTGTAGACCCCACTATCAAATCACTTATTTATTTACTCATTTTAATTTACTACCTTTATTTTTTACTTTCACTTATATATTTGACTAAATATATATTTATACTAATCAATTTAATTTTCAAAATTATTTAATTAATAATATTTTTTTTATAATTTAGCAAATTTGAAAAATTTATAAAAAAAATAATAAAATAAAAACATCATCGAAATTTTATTGAGAACTTCAATAAAAATCAGTACAAACAATTCACAAAATAAAATATAAAAGACAATTAATTGTTGACGTAACTTGCCCATATGTGTTCAACCAAGTCAGCTCGAAGTTGATGATGTATTTTCCTATCACTTAGATTGCAATTTCTCTTGCTGGAGACGTATCATCGACGTGCTCATACGACCATGGGTAAATTTGGGGAATATTGAAAATTATGAGGGCAAATATTTGGATTGTCTGAAGATGAATTATCTTGTGAGTTGGAAGAACCCAACAAATTCATCTAATATTGATGGTAATTTTTATCCATATGTGGATAGCAAGAAATAAAATGTAATTGTGTAAATTGAAAGAAAAATGATAGTGTTGGGTACAGAATGAGAATATGCCTATTTATAGCCAAAAATGGAATAATAATAATTTTTTAAATGAAATAAAAAAAATTATGCAAAAAAAAAAAAAAGAATCGAAATGCATGCAAAAAGGAATGGACAATTATATGAGTTTGTGTGAGTCATATATCAAACTAAAGAAATAATAAAAAAAACAAAATTTTGGCACAACTTTTTAATTTTTATATTGTGGTGGGATCCACACAATAAACATGGTTTAAAATTATGGACCATGTTTATCCTATAAATCTTGAACCTATAATTCTCAATGCAAAGTTTTTTGTTTGATAATGTTTATTTTATAAAACTCATGCCATGATCCTCCCATTGGAGGTGCTCTCATCAAGGACCAATGACTGTTTCTGTCCACCCAAATGCATCATAAATAGTACTGTCTTCATCCCATATATGTATGTAAGTAAACACACATTAAAGAAATTAATATATTTATTGATCATTAGTATATTTGAAACAAATTAAAAAATATATAATTTTTTATATTTAAAAGGGATGAAGCATTATGGATTAAAATAAAATATTAAATCAACCGCTATTCAGATAACATATCAATAAATAATTTACAAGATTGCGAAAACTTTGAAAGCCCCGATACATATTATATACATATTTTTTATTTTTATTTTTATAAAAATAAACAATATATACGTATATCTATCCAATATGTCTAGCCACATATGATCTTGATCTGAGCCAAATATCTATTGCTCCACCCAAAAGATCGATCCATTACACCCAAATGGATAATAACTCCACGAGCATCAACAATCGGAAGCCCGAAAGAAGCAATAATTTTAACGAAAATGACCAAAATATCGATCACAGCAAAGAAATCGTGGAAAAAGAGGATTCAGTAGAGAAGATATTCGAGAGCAAAGAGGTTCCGCCATGGCAGAAGCAGCTCACCTTCAGGGCCTTCTTCGTGAGCTTTGTTCTGAGTATTCTCTTCACTTTCATAGTGATGAAGCTGAATCTGACGACGGGTATCATCCCTTCGCTGAATGTGTCGGCGGGGCTTTTGGGGTTCTTCTTCCTCAAAGTTTGGACCAAGTTTCTGGAGAAATCTGGGTTTCTCAGACAGCCTTTTACGAGGCAGGAGAATACTGTGATTCAGACCTGTGTTGTAGCTTCCTCCGGCATAGCCTTCAGCGGTACGCACCATCACTTAGCTTCATTATTGTCCATTTATTTTACCTGATTATTCTTTCGATTATCCATTTATATCATCTCTCTTTAAATATTGATTAGTTTGAGAATTTTGCCTTTTCTTTCTTGATTATTGTACTTGTGAAAAATATGACGAGAGCATGAAATACCTTATTATTATTTTTTATTTTAAAGGATAGTGAAGCCATGATATTCGTCAACAATTCGAATATTTGGGACAAAGTAATGAATATAATTTCATGAATCTCGAGAAATTAAGTTATCAAGAGGGCGATCGCCTTGCCTTGTCCCCATCTTTCTACGTTGATTTCTGGCAAAAAAAAAAAAAAAAAATTAGTCCAACTTTTTTGCCAACCTGGCAACATGGATTAATATTTTAATTTTTAGTCTTTTGTGTGTATATATGAAATCTAATTAATTTAGAGCTTTCAAGGTTTTATATATATATGGAAAAAATTCATGTGAGACCGTCTCACTTGTATAATTTGTGAGATATATATCTTATTTGGGTCATCCATGAAAAAATATTCTTTTTTATGTTAAGAGTATTACTTTTTATTGTGATCATCGGTAGACTCGTATCACAGATAAAGATTTGTGAGACCGTTTCACAGAAGACTTAATATATATATATATCATGATTAGTATTTTACTAGCATATGTTACAACGCAAAAACAAAACTTTTGATAAGATAGTCGAGATTAATTTCTTACTTAATTAATTAAAAAATATTATATTTTATATCAAAAATATTTTTTCTCTCGAAATATTACCAATCGACCTGTCAGAATTACTCGTCATAATAACAAGCATTTATTGGGAATATTTCACCCTACATGTAGGGGCAGTGCCCTATGTGTAGATCCAGGGTCGAGATTTAGCCACAAGTACATGAGGTTCACAAATTTTTTTTAAAATCACAAATATGACTAAATCTGAACCATCTAAATCCTGTGAGACAGTGCCCCACAAGTAGCATCGAACGAACCCATTGAGTGGACCTTACCAACTGTATAGTGTACTTTACAAGTGAATGCATAGTGGGAAGACTTTTTGAAATATCAATGGTGGAGTTCAGATTCAGATGACAGCTAAAAAATTAATTAATTCAGGGAGCGTTTGTCATCACAAAAGAAATGATTTTTGGCTTGAAAAAAATTATTTCAAAACTCGGTTTGTGTACTTTTTAGTGCCAGATTCTGAGTTAACTTCAATTTATTTAATCGAAATCGAAAAAACTGTTTTTATAAAATGATTATGAAAAGTTTAGAATGACTTCTTGATCAAACATTGCCCATTTTTACTTTCTGTTTTTAAACACTTTTGATTTTTCACCATTTCTTTATAATTTATTATTTAATTATTTCAGAATATGTTCCAAGCCCCACCATTATTGGTTATAAACTTATTTTCATCTATTTTTTTAGATATGATTATTAGTATATAGTTTTGCGTCGTGGATACGTTAGAACAATTTAGTCAACGGTCCAAAACTTAATGCATGCGAGGTTTTGATATTCAAGAATATGCAGAGGGTCCCAGATTTGGAAATATCAAAACTGAATTTGATGATATTTGTTTTGGGATTTAAAGATGATCTCAATCCCATGTGATCAGTCATCCAAAGTCAAGTCTTTACTATTTTTTGTCGTCTTCTAGTTTAATACATATACTTGATTTATTTCTCGACGAACAACAATATAGTTTGTAAATCTAATAATTATCCATTGAGTAAATGTAGTATACATACTGAATTTCTTGATGGCGGTCACGGTGACGATAAATCATTGAAACCCGCGATCGTCGACCGTTGATAAAATTACAGGAAAAGTGTTCTAAAGTCTAAAATTCATTGAGATCTCCCTGACTCCAAATTAAAGAAAAAGACTCCTGAATTTCCCAAATAAGAGAAAATGTTTGTAATGAGAATACAAACAAAATGATAAATGTGGAGTATGTGTTTGAATGTTCATTGAAATGCAGCTTTTGAATGAACAAATTTTGATCAATTAATTTTTACAGGAGGTTTTGGCAGCTATCTTTTTGGTATGAGTGAAACTATTGCCAAAACATCTACTGAAGCTAATGACTCACAAAATATCAAGAATCCAGCCCTCACGTGGATGATTGGATTCC
Source organism: Primulina tabacum (assembly GCF_025594145.1). Taxonomy (NCBI): domain Eukaryota; kingdom Viridiplantae; phylum Streptophyta; class Magnoliopsida; order Lamiales; family Gesneriaceae; genus Primulina; species Primulina tabacum. Next base: position 879,192 of record NC_134559.1, read on the forward strand.
TTTTTGTGGTTAGCTTTTTGGGACTCTTTTCCGTGGTGCCTCTCCGTAAGGTCTGTGCATTCTCTCTGACTCCATACTTCCATCTATTTGGTGCTGTTACTTGCCTTTATGGCTGTTACATGTCCTATATCGTTCTGGAACAAAGTGTGAGGGATTTTTCGAACTGAATTGGGGACGAACTCTCCTTTGAGATTATGGCCTAACATTGGTGCTCTAGTTGGGAAGCGAACTTAGAAAGAATTACCATTAGGTGCTGTCACTGTTCTGTAGGATTTTGATGGGAGATGGGGTGTGGTGTCAATTATGTACTACTTGTATCCCATATAGGTTAGATTAAGGTTGAAAGTCATCGAGAGTAGTGGGCATCGACTTCTCAATAGTTAGGCAGTTTCACTAGCGGTGGAATGACTTACACTCCCACCTTATTTAGGATATGGTGTTTCCTCTTTGACTTATTGCCTAGTGGTTTTATAAAGGAGATACATTCATATAGATTCTCATCTTTGAAATCACATATGTAATACTTGACATATTATGTATGTCGATTTGTCCTGTACAGAAACAGAAGTATAATATTCTCAATATTATCACTTAATTCCGAACTCAGAATCTGAATCTATGTTTTAAATGGTTTTCAGATAATGATCATAGACTTCAAACTGACATACCCAAGTGGGACGGCTACCGCTCACTTAATTAACAGCTTCCACACTCCTCAGGGAGCCAAGTTAGCAAAGTGAGCTCCAGTATACGATCACCATAAATCTTGTTTGGAAAACAGTATTTGAATGCACAAGTCTTCTAAATTTATTCGGTCTTGCTTGCCTCCAGGAAACAAGTGAGAGCCTTGGGGAAATTCTTCTCTTTCAGTTTCTTGTGGGGCTTCTTTCAATGGTTTTTCACTGCAGGAGATGGCTGTGGATTCGTTGAATTTCCAACTTTCGGTCTTAAAGCCTACAAAAACAAGTAAAAATAGCCTATATTGACTAACATCATGTAGTTAAATTTGCAGTCTTTATATTCTTGGTATTAGTTTAAGCTTTATACTTGTTGATCAAAAACCAGGTTCTACTTTGATTTCTCAGCAACATATGTCGGTGTCGGTATGATATGCCCATATTTGATCAATGTATCTTTACTAGTTGGAGCCATTCTCTCGTGGGGTATAATGTGGCCACTCATAGAGAATAGGAAAGGTGATTGGTACGCGGCAACGTTGGGGCCTAGCAGTCTCCATGGCATTCAAGGTTACCGGGTATATTAAAATACACTAAACTAAATCTTGAACGGTTCGATGGCCTATATATATAGCCTTTCTTGATTCTTTCACAGGTCTTCATTGCCATAGCCATGATCCTAGGTGATGGCCTATACAACTTCATCAAGGTCCTAAGCCGTACTTTACTCGGGTTGTACCAACAAATCCGTGATAAAAATTTAGGCTTAGCACTCCCAGTCGGTTCCGATTCATCTCCTTCAAATACTCCTTCAGTATCCTATGATGATGAACGTAGGACCCGACTTTTCCTCAAGGACAAAATCCCTACATGGGTCGCCATTTCTGGGTACATGCTACTTGCCACAATCTCTGCGGCAGCTCTTCCACACATTTTCCATCCACTCAAATGGTACTATATAATTGTCATGTATATATTTGCACCAACACTAGCTTTTTGCAATGCCTACGGATGTGGGCTCACCGATTGGAACCTAACATCGACCTATGGAAAGTTGGGCATATTCATGATTGGGGCCTGGGCTGGAGCCTCACATGGGGGAGTTCTTGCCGGACTAGCTGCTTGTGGAGTCATGATGAATATAGTCTCCACTGCATCAGACCTCACACAAGATTTCAAGACCGGATACATGACTCTAGCATCTCCCAGGTCCATGTTCGTGAGCCAGGTGATCGGGACTGCTATAGGTTGTGTAGTCGCACCGTGCGTATTTTGGATATTCTTCAAGGCATTCCCCGATCTTGGCACGTTGGGCTCACAATATCCGGCACCGTATGCGACTGTCTACCGTGGCATCGCTATCTTGGGGGTCGAGGGGTTTTCATCTCTGCCAAAGAACTGTCTCACGCTCTGTTGTGTTTTCTTCATAGCAGCAATCGTCATCAACGCATTAAGAGACATTGTAGGGCCAAAATGGGCTAGATTTATTCCTATCCCAATGGCTATGGCTATTCCTTTCTATCTCGGGCCATACTTCACCATTGATATGTGTCTGGGGAGCTTGATTCTTTTCATTTGGGAGAATGTGGATAAGGCTAAGGCCGATGCGTTTGGACCGGCAGTGGCTTCGGGACTGATATGTGGAGATGGGATTTGGACATTGCCCAGTTCCATCTTGGCTTTGGCTGGTATAAAGCCTCCGATTTGTATGAAGTTCCTGTCAAGAAAAACTAATGCACGCGTGGACACTTTCTTGGGTAAGAACTAGTTTGCTCAGCTGCGTTTTCTTTTGTATCCACAGTGTACCCTTGCGATTTCCCGGTTTCATAAATATAAATATTTAAGTACTATTAAGGGTAATGTAAATTTTATCCAGTGCTTTTTCGTGAACGAAAATGGCTATATGCTAGAGTTGCTAATTTTCATTCTTCTGTTTTTTAGTTACGTGATAGTTTTCTTTTTTGACTATAAGAAGTATTTTCAATTTTTCGCGCACGTGCTCTAATTAACTTGAGTAGATTTCTTGTGAGACGGTCTCACAAATCTTTATCTGTGAGACGGGTTAATCTTTCCGATATTCACGATAAAAAATAATACTTTTAGCATAAAAAGTAATACCCCTATCGATAAACGATTCGTCTCACAAAATACGACTCGTGAGACCGTTTCGCGCAAGTTTTTGCCAATTAATTTTATAAAAAAAAATGTTTTTTGTATTAGAAAAATAGTTATCTGATCTTCATTTCTAAGAGGATTTCTGTTGTTGCTCCAAAATTTTAGCCAACTTGATATGCATTAGTATTTTTACTTTTAGAATCTTGTGTATATGAGATGTAATTTAATTCGGAGTTGGTTGAAGGGTTATGTTTCATTAGCTTATAGCAATTACAAGTATTATCTCCGTCATAATTATATAGATTATTTTTTTAAAACTATTTTAGCATATATATAGCGAAACATCTACAACTAAAACACTACTAGAAATTTTTTTTGTAACTCATTTACGAAAAATACATTTAAATACATGCATGCAATAATTATCGACAATCACACATTTTAAAAAATACTCAACTACTGGGTAAAAATATTACAATTTAAAAAAATTCAAATTGATAGCCATCATCATATAAAAGATAAAAATGTATAAAAATATCCATGTTTTACTCTAAACTCATAAACGTATAATGCGGAAAAGCATGAGATTAACAATTATGTCTGCAGGAAAAGGAGAAGCAAGGCTGATGGAGTTCTCATGAGAGCACACTGCACAAGAATATCTCAGGAAGATTCGAAATTTCAAAATCAATTTATGATTCATACAAAAGATAAGATGGTTTGCATTAGATCTTGGCAACAATTATCCAAAATGTGGTACTCAAGGGATCTCCTAAACTGTGTGAACCACCAACTTTTAAGTAATCAAGTATTGAAAAGAAGTGTTGAAACATCGAATGGTGCACGGAGGTATGTGATCACACGTTACAATCAAATCAAATCAAGTAAAGAGATCTCTATTTGCTTCTCATGATTAATGAAGTTAGTTTCTTGATTTTGGAATCTCAACAATGTGAGCAACTAATTGAAAACATGGCTACTGCTATTTCAGATCTGTTGAACAAAGGTGACTCAAAGTACAATTTGGATCCTCTCGAAATGGTCATGCATTATCCTTTTTTTGTACAAAGAAAACTTGAATAATACAACCATTAAAGTACACCAAGTAACACGATTTAATATTTGAGTTCAGAAATAATTTATCAGTACATTCTCAAGGACATCCATAAATAGCTCTCTCACATGAATCGTCCATAGACTTCAATTCCTTACTTAGAAGACTAACGTGATCAGGAAAGGGAAATGAGTAGAGAATTAGTTACCTCTTGCTTCAACTCCACATAAATGTTTAAGCAACTGCTGAAATCAAAACCTGCAAGAAACACAAGACATGTTTTCTCAGATTGATAACTCGCGCATTCCCGGTTTCTTGCTAACTTCAGCACACAATTTTGCTCTCTGGATAATGTTTCACACATAATTCGACTTCTATATAAAAGAACCAATTTTCTTGCTAAGTTCACTTCATTTTATCACCGTGAATCATTTGTTCATTTCTTCTACACCATCCCCTTCTCAAAATTCCACACTGTTTGACTCGTGGCCATCTTCATTCCATCTACGGCACCCCCGAGATCAAGAAGTTTCCTTCGAATATCATAAACGGGGTTTGTCTCAATCAGGCATCCCCTCTCATAAGCCTCCCTCAAGAACACCGTGTGCCTTTTACCTTTGGTCGATAGACAGAAAATCCCGGGATGGTCAAGGAACAAATCCCTCATATTCAAATCAATTCCAAACCACTTCCTAAAATGGCTTATATGCTCCACTTCCACCAGCTTCTCCAAAGTCGATTCCCACAGTCCTCTTTTCCACTTTCATCGTTCTACTATCAGTAACCCTCTTCTGCATTTCTTTGAACCCCATTTCCTCACAAGGACCGATATCAGGCAACCTCTGCCATTCCTTAACTTTGTCCTTAAAATGCTTCTCCGATCGCATCCCTGGTGGAAACCCATGATTGAAACTGTACTTTAACTCAGTCCTATCTAGACGACAGTCCTCTTTACAGCACTCCACAAGCCTCCAATACTCAACAACAGGAACTAGACATTCATCCAGCACCTTATGTTCGTTAAGTATCAAGACGGGTCTTCGTCTCAGTACCATCTTGAAGCAAAAAAAGGTTAGAATTCTAAAGTCAACGGGGAGACCTAGTTCTCTCCAGACCTTAAAAATCACTCGAAGTGGTAGCCTTTTGGTCAATGACATGGACATAAGCTTCACCAACCCGGTGACAGCAAGCGGCATATATTTCTCAATGGAATCGGATTCTAGACGAACGAGGTGGAACGCAGCAGGCGTGAGAGTGCAGAAAGATTGGAGCTTTGTGGGGTGATTGAAAATGCGGAAGATGCGGGATATCTTCGGGGGAAAGCTGCAGGGCCGCGGTTGAGATGGAGGGTTTGGGAGAGACGGTGGAGAAAGTCAAGGGAGACGGAAGGTGGGTGGAGTAGAGGTTAAGGAGAGAATGAGCGAGGAAACTTTTTCCTTTGTATCAATATTTGTTGGTTTGTTTTAGATGCGTGTAAGCATTTGAGAGAGGAAATCTTATGTATGCTGCTGTTGTTTGTCTTGGCGTCTCTGCTTTGAGTGGTTTCATCAAAGAGGTAAGACTTTCTTGTGTTGCCTTGTAATACTTCATCTCTGGCCAGCTGTGGTTGATTATCTTCACTTTAAAGGTACAGATTACCAAACTTGATTTTGACCTGTGCTGTAGTTAGAGATTTTGCATGAATGATTTGAAATGTTAAGAATCTTATGAATGGTTGATTGACTTGGGCGTTATTGTACTTAGACTATAGTGTGACGCACGATTGATAATCCAGAAATGGTATAAATCACGTTGCATAAAAAATTGACTCAGCCAACATTTGGCATTCTCGTTATTGATATATGCAATGCAATGTGTTTTTTCTCCATGGTTCCAAAACTTCTTCTGGTGACAATATGATCCAAGCTCATCTTAGAACTTGTCCCTGGTTGGATGAACTTTGACATGCGATTGCTTGGTTTCGGTGTGCTTTAGGTTTTATCACATCGTTAGTTATCGTAGACTAACAATGCTAGCTGCTCTCACTCTTTGAATCCTTTCCAACTTCCATCGTACTACCAACTAATTTAAAGTATTAGAATCTGCCAACAGTACAGTACTGTTTGAGTAAAACCTGGAATTGCCAGTTGGTATTGTGATTAAAGGTGAGATTCTGGTTGTCTTTGGTGCAACAACCCATACCCTAGGTGAAGTACATTGGTTCCTTTCCTTGGCAAAAGATACAGCTAGTTGAGCATGTTGGAAGTCATGCAATAGAATCTCACTCCAATTGGAATTCCTCCAGATATCGTTCTTTTTTTCTTATGAATCAGGCATAATCGTTGATACTTGGTTGCCCAAGTTTGCATCTCAAACATCTCAAATTTTGTTTGGCTGAGCTCTTCTTTCATCCACAAAAAAATATCAACCATATTCAATTTCCTCCTATTTTTCTAATTTTCAGTGGTTTGTAATGTGGTCATTGTTGTTTGGGCTTTCTCTATTTGTCCACGTTGTGTGCTGATTTGATTATTTTCTATAGTAGAGTTGTATGTTTTGTGGTGGGGGGAAATATGGTGTCAGAAGTTAATCCCAAATGTGATTATTTTGGCTTTCCTTTCTCACAAGGCATAACTATTGTTATGATGATTTATATTATTCTTTTTGGGAGGAAATTTGTCCACAAGTGTTGGCTGAAATCTGTTTGGATCTTCCAAAATTTTCATGTATTCAAGTGTTTTTTCTAATGATATAAACATTTTTATTATAATATTTAAAATTTAAATTTATTCGTCGCATTTTACTGAAACTGTTAATTTAACTTTAATGTTTTATTGATTTTAATAATTAATTACAAAAAATAAATTTCGTTCATCATATATATACAATTTTAGTTTTTTAAAAATTAGAGCAAGTGTGAAGAAATATCAATAGCATATTCACCACGACCTTTTTTTAATTGTGGAATCAAATTTTATAAATTAATAATCTAGTGCTTGTAAACTAGAAAATGAAATAAATAAATCTCTCGATATTTATTTATCTAATTCTCCATGTTTATAAAAAAATTCAATAAATAAAACAAACATATCTACGAATTGCTATTATATCAATATTTACGTATAATTCGAGGGTAAGTGTAGTGCTAAATAAAATCATGTCATAATTATTTAAATAGATATGGTTTTTCTAATTGCAAAATATACAAAGTCAAGAAAGATGCTTTGACCAAATGTTGGACGGAAATTGCCACCAGGAGATAGCATTTTTGGAATTGCTTTTGGATGACAATAAGAATCTACATCAATTCCTGGACTCGAGACCACAAGTATGTGTTTCTCTTCTACGCAAATAATGCAACACAAACATTTATTACCAGTCAAGATCTGGATTTTTAGTTCCGTTTCTGATCTTATATATATGACCTTACAGTTTCAGGTACAACGATTCTATTTTTGCTATAATCAGAAGTCTCGCGTTAGAGTTTCATCTACTACAAAATTGGCTGGGTCTTCACATTTGTTTTTTTAATCGCTGAGCACAGCTGATCAGAAGCAGGAAGCCTAAAATTCTAATATGCCTGCTGCAGAACAACAGATCCTAGTATGCACAATTTTTCCTATTATGATATGGAAACTTTTAGCTATTTGGACACGCTTCATCGTATCTAATCCTATATTACTTATTCAGATACAAAGTATAAACTAATACTTATTCACTCAGCAGATAAACGATCCTTTCCATAGAATGCTATTATAATTTGCTTCACTAAAAGGTCAGACTTATTGAAGAAATGGGAGATTATTTATTTGTTTCTTTATGTGTTTGGGTAGAAGAATGATCCATTATCTCAAGGAGAGGTTCCTATTAACACATACGCAAAAATCAAGAATAAAAGGGAAAAGAGAGGTTGGATATATTTTGGAATCCCATTTTGGCCATAGCTACATCACTTCCAGACACGACACACAATACAAACTACGACAATTCAACTTCAAGATTATTTGACTGGTAGCATGAATTAGAAAAGGACTTGTTGGTCAAAAAGGGATCTAGTATGTGTTGGTATAAGTAGGGATATAGCTTTTCGAGTTGTTATTCACTAGCCACTAAAATGAAGATATTTTGTAGTCATGTCTACAGATTGATCCGTGAATATTAATTTTATTCTTTTCTAGCTGTATAAAGAATATATATCCTTTTACGGTTTAAGCTCAAAATTTTAACTTGATTAACATAGTTTCTGTTATATTAATCTCAGATTTTGTCAAGACAACAAGCTCAGAGAGAAGAGGAGCTTGCTCAAACCCATCAACATATACTTGTACTTCATGTAAGTGCTTGTTGTGGGACAATAAATACCCATGACTCAAAGTTTTGAGATGGTGGATGCACATGTTCCAAACAGAGGGTGATAAAATTTGTTCGATTTAAATTGAAAGTTTTTAAAATGAACAAATAAAATCTATTTGAATATTTTCTAAACTTTTACAATGTTGATTGCTTGTCAAAACCAAGAAAAAGAAGTTTTAGCGATAACCTAGATTCACAATCAGAGCACAAGGTAGCAATTCTCCTGTGGTGCAATGGTACTGCTCTGAAAACGGTGAGTTGCGATTGCATGTCGAATTATTTATCATAAGCTTGCCACTTGACTAACCCTTAACTAGATATTTGTACTTGCTTTATTTGATTGAACTTAAACGGGACCCTGGGTGATGGGGTTTAATTTGTCAATTTATTCCAAAACCTCACGGGCAGCAGGTTTTTTCATCATGCTTGTGGCTAGTCTTCTTGTAACAATACTCATTTATGCTAAATATCTCGATGTGATCTTTGACAAAATATTATGCAATACTGTGGAGATGAAAGTCGCAGCAGTCTGTACATATTATAGCTATGGATCTATATGAACCTCAATAATTCATTTACTCTCAAGTTAGCAGGTTTTATGTCCTGAATGTTTTGGATGGTAACTTCTTTGTTACGTAGAGAATTAGTAATATGATTGCAAGAACTGATTTGTCCCTCAATATAAAGGAATGCTAATTAAACGACGGCCTTAAAATTTTTTTTTATTACTGGTTGTATTGGAGAATACCACCTCAGAGTCTTGTTCTCTACCTATGGTAGTAAATTTAATTATTTATTTTTGGTTGAGTAAAGGCAGGCTTTTATTGACTAACAGAACTCACTGTTGATCGTTTCTTACTCTCCTTTTCCAATGAATGGGTGAAGTGGAGAGACTGTTACCTGTTATGGCAATTCTCCTTCAGTTCAGCCGTGTGGAGATAACTCACATATGGGATTATACTTGTAATATATCACAGTGCAATAATTTTTCCACAATTCCTATTTATTCACTTGCTTTAGTTCATATACATACATGCTTGATTTAAAGGAGATGCAAGACTTTTGTCTTTAGCATGGTTTCAAATTTGACTCATTAGCGACTTCTTAAATATGTAAATATGTACACTCTACGATATATGATTATAAAATCTGATCAAGTGAATATATTTTATTAAAATTTGACCTCTTGTATGGCATTGACAGATCGACGGTGGAATTTGGGATTATCTTGTGAATCTGGCATTAGATTTGGCCTTTTCAGTTGCTTCATTTGGCACAAATGCACTTTATCGTACATAATAAATTTTGAGTTTGCAAAGAAATGACATATACTTAGCTATGAACTTTTAATAATTTATTTTTTGAAAAATTGCCTCTGCATCTCTTTATTTACGTCGATTCTGAAAGCCTTATTTTTTTTTTATATTCATCTACTCTAATAAATATATAGGAAAATGGGATAAAATAAGAAACGTTATCCTTATATCGAAATAATTAATTAAAATGCATGTTTTCCCATTAAACAACATTTCCAAAATTTATTTATTGTATAATATTTTTCATGGTCACTTGTGAGTCAAGTTGTGGTTTTTAAGTTAAACTGGAATGGGAACACTAAAATTCAACCTTTTCCCCAACTTATTCTCATCTTTAAAGTCAACCCAACCAGCAGGCATTCACAAATTAGATTCATAAACAAGAATATAATTTAAGTTTTAAATTGGTATATTATAATATGAAACCCCAAATTAAGTTAAATTTATAAAATGATTTACAAAATAGGAATTCAGGGCATCTCCAGTCATAAACATAATCACCAGGTTTATTCTGTGCCACATCACTGCCACATTAAAAATTAAAAGCCTCATTATTTTTAAACATTTTCACCCCAATCATAAACCCAAAAACACAATTTTTGTAGACCCCACTATCAAATCACTTATTTATTTACTCATTTTAATTTACTACCTTTATTTTTTACTTTCACTTATATATTTGACTAAATATATATTTATACTAATCAATTTAATTTTCAAAATTATTTAATTAATAATATTTTTTTTATAATTTAGCAAATTTGAAAAATTTATAAAAAAAATAATAAAATAAAAACATCATCGAAATTTTATTGAGAACTTCAATAAAAATCAGTACAAACAATTCACAAAATAAAATATAAAAGACAATTAATTGTTGACGTAACTTGCCCATATGTGTTCAACCAAGTCAGCTCGAAGTTGATGATGTATTTTCCTATCACTTAGATTGCAATTTCTCTTGCTGGAGACGTATCATCGACGTGCTCATACGACCATGGGTAAATTTGGGGAATATTGAAAATTATGAGGGCAAATATTTGGATTGTCTGAAGATGAATTATCTTGTGAGTTGGAAGAACCCAACAAATTCATCTAATATTGATGGTAATTTTTATCCATATGTGGATAGCAAGAAATAAAATGTAATTGTGTAAATTGAAAGAAAAATGATAGTGTTGGGTACAGAATGAGAATATGCCTATTTATAGCCAAAAATGGAATAATAATAATTTTTTAAATGAAATAAAAAAAATTATGCAAAAAAAAAAAAAAGAATCGAAATGCATGCAAAAAGGAATGGACAATTATATGAGTTTGTGTGAGTCATATATCAAACTAAAGAAATAATAAAAAAAACAAAATTTTGGCACAACTTTTTAATTTTTATATTGTGGTGGGATCCACACAATAAACATGGTTTAAAATTATGGACCATGTTTATCCTATAAATCTTGAACCTATAATTCTCAATGCAAAGTTTTTTGTTTGATAATGTTTATTTTATAAAACTCATGCCATGATCCTCCCATTGGAGGTGCTCTCATCAAGGACCAATGACTGTTTCTGTCCACCCAAATGCATCATAAATAGTACTGTCTTCATCCCATATATGTATGTAAGTAAACACACATTAAAGAAATTAATATATTTATTGATCATTAGTATATTTGAAACAAATAAAAAATATATAATTTTTTATATTTAAAAGGGATGAAGCATTATGGATTAAAATAAAATATTAAATCAACCGCTATTCAGATAACATATCAATAAATAATTTACAAGATTGCGAAAACTTTGAAAGCCCCGATACATATTATATACATATTTTTTATTTTTATTTTTATAAAAATAAACAATATATACGTATATCTATCCAATATGTCTAGCCACATATGATCTTGATCTGAGCCAAATATCTATTGCTCCACCCAAAAGATCGATCCATTACACCCAAATGGATAATAACTCCACGAGCATCAACAATCGGAAGCCCGAAAGAAGCAATAATTTTAACGAAAATGACCAAAATATCGATCACAGCAAAGAAATCGTGGAAAAAGAGGATTCAGTAGAGAAGATATTCGAGAGCAAAGAGGTTCCGCCATGGCAGAAGCAGCTCACCTTCAGGGCCTTCTTCGTGAGCTTTGTTCTGAGTATTCTCTTCACTTTCATAGTGATGAAGCTGAATCTGACGACGGGTATCATCCCTTCGCTGAATGTGTCGGCGGGGCTTTTGGGGTTCTTCTTCCTCAAAGTTTGGACCAAGTTTCTGGAGAAATCTGGGTTTCTCAGACAGCCTTTTACGAGGCAGGAGAATACTGTGATTCAGACCTGTGTTGTAGCTTCCTCCGGCATAGCCTTCAGCGGTACGCACCATCACTTAGCTTCATTATTGTCCATTTATTTTACCTGATTATTCTTTCGATTATCCATTTATATCATCTCTCTTTAAATATTGATTAGTTTGAGAATTTTGCCTTTTCTTTCTTGATTATTGTACTTGTGAAAAATATGACGAGAGCATGAAATACCTTATTATTATTTTTTATTTTAAAGGATAGTGAAGCCATGATATTCGTCAACAATTCGAATATTTGGGACAAAGTAATGAATATAATTTCATGAATCTCGAGAAATTAAGTTATCAAGAGGGCGATCGCCTTGCCTTGTCCCCATCTTTCTACGTTGATTTCTGGCAAAAAAAAAAAAAAAAATTAGTCCAACTTTTTTGCCAACCTGGCAACATGGATTAATATTTTAATTTTTAGTCTTTTGTGTGTATATATGAAATCTAATTAATTTAGAGCTTTCAAGGTTTTATATATATATGGAAAAAATTCATGTGAGACCGTCTCACTTGTATAATTTGTGAGATATATATCTTATTTGGGTCATCCATGAAAAAATATTCTTTTTTATGTTAAGAGTATTACTTTTTATTGTGATCATCGGTAGACTCGTATCACAGATAAAGATTTGTGAGACCGTTTCACAGAAGACTTAATATATATATATATCATGATTAGTATTTTACTAGCATATGTTACAACGCAAAAACAAAACTTTTGATAAGATAGTCGAGATTAATTTCTTACTTAATTAATTAAAAAATATTATATTTTATATCAAAAATATTTTTTCTCTCGAAATATTACCAATCGACCTGTCAGAATTACTCGTCATAATAACAAGCATTTATTGGGAATATTTCACCCTACATGTAGGGGCAGTGCCCTATGTGTAGATCCAGGGTCGAGATTTAGCCACAAGTACATGAGGTTCACAAATTTTTTTTAAAATCACAAATATGACTAAATCTGAACCATCTAAATCCTGTGAGACAGTGCCCCACAAGTAGCATCGAACGAACCCATTGAGTGGACCTTACCAACTGTATAGTGTACTTTACAAGTGAATGCATAGTGGGAAGACTTTTTGAAATATCAATGGTGGAGTTCAGATTCAGATGACAGCTAAAAAATTAATTAATTCAGGGAGCGTTTGTCATCACAAAAGAAATGATTTTTGGCTTGAAAAAATTATTTCAAAACTCGGTTTGTGTACTTTTTAGTGCCAGATTCTGAGTTAACTTCAATTTATTTAATCGAAATCGAAAAAACTGTTTTTATAAAATGATTATGAAAAGTTTAGAATGACTTCTTGATCAAACATTGCCCATTTTTACTTTCTGTTTTTAAACACTTTTGATTTTTCACCATTTCTTTATAATTTATTATTTAATTATTTCAGAATATGTTCCAAGCCCCACCATTATTGGTTATAAACTTATTTTCATCTATTTTTTTAGATATGATTATTAGTATATAGTTTTGCGTCGTGGATACGTTAGAACAATTTAGTCAACGGTCCAAAACTTAATGCATGCGAGGTTTTGATATTCAAGAATATGCAGAGGGTCCCAGATTTGGAAATATCAAAACTGAATTTGATGATATTTGTTTTGGGATTTAAAGATGATCTCAATCCCATGTGATCAGTCATCCAAAGTCAAGTCTTTACTATTTTTTGTCGTCTTCTAGTTTAATACATATACTTGATTTATTTCTCGACGAACAACAATATAGTTTGTAAATCTAATAATTATCCATTGAGTAAATGTAGTATACATACTGAATTTCTTGATGGCGGTCACGGTGACGATAAATCATTGAAACCCGCGATCGTCGACCGTTGATAAAATTACAGGAAAAGTGTTCTAAAGTCTAAAATTCATTGAGATCTCCCTGACTCCAAATTAAAGAAAAAGACTCCTGAATTTCCCAAATAAGAGAAAATGTTTGTAATGAGAATACAAACAAAATGATAAATGTGGAGTATGTGTTTGAATGTTCATTGAAATGCAGCTTTTGAATGAACAAATTTTGATCAATTAATTTTTACAGGAGGTTTTGGCAGCTATCTTTTTGGTATGAGTGAAACTATTGCCAAAACATCTACTGAAGCTAATGACTCACAAAATATCAAGAATCCAGCCCTCACGTGGATGATTGGATTCCTTTTTGTGGTTAGCTTTTTGGGACTCTTTTCCGTGGTGCCTCTCCGTAAGGTCTGTGCATTCTCTCTGACTCCATACTTCCATCTATTTGGTGCTGTTACTTGCCTTTATGGCTGTTACATGTCCTATATCGTTCTGGAACAAAGTGTGAGGGATTTTTCGAACTGAATTGGGGACGAACTCTCCTTTGAGATTATGGCCTAACATTGGTGCTCTAGTTGGGAAGCGAACTTAGAAAGAATTACCATTAGGTGCTGTCACTGTTCTGTAGGATTTTGATGGGAGATGGGGTGTGGTGTCAATTATGTACTACTTGTATCCCATATAGGTTAGATTAAGGTTGAAAGTCATCGAGAGTAGTGGGCATCGACTTCTCAATAGTTAGGCAGTTTCACTAGCGGTGGAATGACTTACACTCCCACCTTATTTAGGATATGGTGTTTCCTCTTTGACTTATTGCCTAGTGGTTTTATAAAGGAGATACATTCATATAGATTCTCATCTTTGAAATCACATATGTAATACTTGACATATTATGTATGTCGATTTGTCCTGTACAGAAACAGAAGTATAATATTCTCAATATTATCACTTAATTCCGAACTCAGAATCTGAATCTATGTTTTAAATGGTTTTCAGATAATGATCATAGACTTCAAACTGACATACCCAAGTGGGACGGCTACCGCTCACTTAATTAACAGCTTCCACACTCCTCAGGGAGCCAAGTTAGCAAAGTGAGCTCCAGTATACGATCACCATAAATCTTGTTTGGAAAACAGTATTTGAATGCACAAGTCTTCTAAATTTATTCGGTCTTGCTTGCCTCCAGGAAACAAGTGAGAGCCTTGGGGAAATTCTTCTCTTTCAGTTTCTTGTGGGGCTTCTTTCAATGGTTTTTCACTGCAGGAGATGGCTGTGGATTCGTTGAATTTCCAACTTTCGGTCTTAAAGCCTACAAAAACAAGTAAAAATAGCCTATATTGACTAACATCATGTAGTTAAATTTGCAGTCTTTATATTCTTGGTATTAGTTTAAGCTTTATACTTGTTGATCAAAAACCAGGTTCTACTTTGATTTCTCAGCAACATATGTCGGTGTCGGTATGATATGCCCATATTTGATCAATGTATCTTTACTAGTTGGAGCCATTCTCTCGTGGGGTATAATGTGGCCACTCATAGAGAATAGGAAAGGTGATTGGTACGCGGCAACGTTGGGGCCTAGCAGTCTCCATGGCATTCAAGGTTACCGGGTATATTAAAATACACTAAACTAAATCTTGAACGGTTCGATGGCCTATATATATAGCCTTTCTTGATTCTTTCACAGGTCTTCATTGCCATAGCCATGATCCTAGGTGATGGCCTATACAACTTCATCAAGGTCCTAAGCCGTACTTTACTCGGGTTGTACCAACAAATCCGTGATAAAAATTTAGGCTTAGCACTCCCAGTCGGTTCCGATTCATCTCCTTCAAATACTCCTTCAGTATCCTATGATGATGAACGTAGGACCCGACTTTTCCTCAAGGACAAAATCCCTACATGGGTCGCCATTTCTGGGTACATGCTACTTGCCACAATCTCTGCGGCAGCTCTTCCACACATTTTCCATCCACTCAAATGGTACTATATAATTGTCATGTATATATTTGCACCAACACTAGCTTTTTGCAATGCCTACGGATGTGGGCTCACCGATTGGAACCTAACATCGACCTATGGAAAGTTGGGCATATTCATGATTGGGGCCTGGGCTGGAGCCTCACATGGGGGAGTTCTTGCCGGACTAGCTGCTTGTGGAGTCATGATGAATATAGTCTCCACTGCATCAGACCTCACACAAGATTTCAAGACCGGATACATGACTCTAGCATCTCCCAGGTCCATGTTCGTGAGCCAGGTGATCGGGACTGCTATAGGTTGTGTAGTCGCACCGTGCGTATTTTGGATATTCTTCAAGGCATTCCCCGATCTTGGCACGTTGGGCTCACAATATCCGGCACCGTATGCGACTGTCTACCGTGGCATCGCTATCTTGGGGGTCGAGGGGTTTTCATCTCTGCCAAAGAACTGTCTCACGCTCTGTTGTGTTTTCTTCATAGCAGCAATCGTCATCAACGCATTAAGAGACATTGTAGGGCCAAAATGGGCTAGATTTATTCCTATCCCAATGGCTATGGCTATTCCTTTCTATCTCGGGCCATACTTCACCATTGATATGTGTCTGGGGAGCTTGATTCTTTTCATTTGGGAGAATGTGGATAAGGCTAAGGCCGATGCGTTTGGACCGGCAGTGGCTTCGGGACTGATATGTGGAGATGGGATTTGGACATTGCCCAGTTCCATCTTGGCTTTGGCTGGTATAAAGCCTCCGATTTGTATGAAGTTCCTGTCAAGAAAAACTAATGCACGCGTGGACACTTTCTTGGGTAAGAACTAGTTTGCTCAGCTGCGTTTTCTTTTGTATCCACAGTGTACCCTTGCGATTTCCCGGTTTCATAAATATAAATATTTAAGTACTATTAAGGGTAATGTAAATTTTATCCAGTGCTTTTTCGTGAACGAAAATGGCTATATGCTAGAGTTGCTAATTTTCATTCTTCTGTTTTTTAGTTACGTGATAGTTTTCTTTTTTGACTATAAGAAGTATTTTCAATTTTTCGCGCACGTGCTCTAATTAACTTGAGTAGATTTCTTGTGAGACGGTCTCACAAATCTTTATCTGTGAGACGGGTTAATCTTTCCGATATTCACGATAAAAAATAATACTTTTAGCATAAAAAGTAATACCCCTATCGATAAACGATTCGTCTCACAAAATACGACTCGTGAGACCGTTTCGCGCAAGTTTTTGCCAATTAATTTTATAAAAAAAAATGTTTTTTGTATTAGAAAAATAGTTATCTGATCTTCATTTCTAAGAGGATTTCTGTTGTTGCTCCAAAATTTTAGCCAACTTGATATGCATTAGTATTTTTACTTTTAGAATCTTGTGTATATGAGATGTAATTTAATTCGGAGTTGGTTGAAGGGTTATGTTTCATTAGCTTATAGCAATTACAAGTATTATCTCCGTCATAATTATATAGATTATTTTTTTAAAACTATTTTAGCATATATATAGCGAAACATCTACAACTAAAACACTACTAGAAATTTTTTTTGTAACTCATTTACGAAAAATACATTTAAATACATGCATGCAATAATTATCGACAATCACACATTTTAAAAAATACTCAACTACTGGGTAAAAATATTACAATTTAAAAAAATTCAAATTGATAGCCATCATCATATAAAAGATAAAAATGTATAAAAATATCCATGTTTTACTCCTAAACTCATAAACGTATAATGCGGAAAAGCATGAGATTAACAATTATGTCCGCAGGAAAAGGAGAAGCAAGGCTGATGGAGTTCTCATGAGAGCACACTGCACAAGAATATCTCAGGAAGATTCGAAATTTCAAAATCAATTTATGATTCATACAAAAGATAAGATGGTTTGCATAAGATCTTGGCAACAATTATCCAAAATGTGGTACTCAAGGGATCTCCTAAACTGTGTGAACCACCAACTTTTAAGTAATCAAGTATTGAAAAGAAGTGTTGAAACATCGAATGGTGCACGGAGGTATGTGATCACACGTTACAATCAAATCAAATCAAGTAAAGAGATCTCTATTTGCTTCTCATGATTAATGAAGTTAGTTTCTTGATTTTGGAATCTCAACAATGTGAGCAACTAATTGAAAACATGGCTACTGCTATTTCAGATCTGTTGAACAAAGGTGACTCAAAGTACAATTTGGATCCTCTCGAAATGGTCATGCATTATCCTTTTTTTGTACAAAGAAAACTTGAATAATACAACCATTAAAGTACACCAAGTAACACGATTTAATATTTGAGTTCAGAAATAATTTATCAGTACATTCTCAAGGACATCCATAAATAGCTCTCTCACATGAATCGTCCATAGACTTCAATTCCTTACTTAGAAGACTAACGTGATCAGGAAAGGGAAATGAGTAGAGAATTAGTTACCTCTTGCTTCAACTCCACATAAATGTTTAAGCAACTGCTGAAATCAAAACCTGCAAGAAACACAAGACATGTTTTCTCAGATTGATAACTCGCGCATTCCCGGTTTCTTGCTAACTTCAGCACACAATTTTGCTCTCTGGATAATGTTTCACACATAATTCGACTTCTATATAAAAGAACCAATTTTCTTGCTAAGTTCACTTCATTTTATCACCGTGAATCATTTGTTCATTTCTTCTACACCATCCCCTTCTCAAAATTCCACACTGTTTGACTCGTGGCCATCTTCATTCCATCTACGGCACCCCCGAGATCAAGAAGTTTCCTTCGAATATCATAAACGGGGTTTGTCTCAATCAGGCATCCCCTCTCATAAGCCTCCCTCAAGAACACCGTGTGCCTTTTACCTTTGGTCGATAGACAGAAAATCCCGGGATGGTCAAGGAACAAATCCCTCATATTCAAATCAATTCCAAACCACTTCCTAAAATGGCTTATATGCTCCACTTCCACCAGCTTCTCCAAAGTCGATTCCCACAGTCCTCTTTTCCACTTTCATCGTTCTACTATCAGTAACCCTCTTCTGCATTTCTTTGAACCCCATTTCCTCACAAGGACCGATATCAGGCAACCTCTGCCATTCCTTAACTTTGTCCTTAAAATGCTTCTCCGATCGCATCCCTGGTGGAAACCCATGATTGAAACTGTACTTTAACTCAGTCCTATCTAGACGACAGTCCTCTTTACAGCACTCCACAAGCCTCCAATACTCAACAACAGGAACTAGACATTCATCCAGCACCTTATGTTCGTTAAGTATCAAGACGGGTCTTCGTCTCAGTACCATCTTGAAGCAAAAAAAGGTTAGAATTCTAAAGTCAACGGGGAGACCTAGTTCTCTCCAGACCTTAAAAATCACTCGAAGTGGTAGCCTTTTGGTCAATGACATGGACATAAGCTTCACCAACCCGGTGACAGCAAGCGGCATATATTTCTCAATGGAATCGGATTCTAGACGAACGAGGTGGAACGCAGCAGGCGTGAGAGTGCAGAAAGATTGGAGCTTTGTGGGGTGATTGAAAATGCGGAAGATGCGGGATATCTTCGGGGGAAAGCTGCAGGGCCGCGGTTGAGATGGAGGGTTTGGGAGAGACGGTGGAGAAAGTCAAGGGAGACGGAAGGTGGGTGGAGTAGAGGTTAAGGAGAGAATGAGGTCTTGCATGGAGACTACTTTGAGCAGATTCTTGTAATCGTCCGTGAGCTACTCGATGGTGGGGTCTGGGTGCCTCGAGGCTACATACTGCATGGAGGTGGTTTTGGCGCGGCAGAGGAGGAGGAAATTGGCAGCGGCGGTTTTCTTGCCGAGTGTTCTGATGATTCGAGTGGCCATTTTTTTGGCCGATTGTTGATGTACGCACACTGTTTAACTATATATACATAATTAAATATTTCAGGACAATAAATAATAATTTCTAAGGAAATGATTTAAATAAAATTAAAGTTACAATCATATTGTTTCATCATATCGAAATTTTGCAGTCTCAGACTCGGACCGGAGCAACGCAGTCTTCTGGGTCAGTCCTGATTAAAAGCTTTTTACATCGTTGATTGCCATGGTTTGGGGCCTCTTTCCCGTCGACCCATTATCAGGTATCCCATTCCCACATAATACCTTTAACTCAGCATCATATGTTTTTGCTTGAGGAATTTTGTCGAACACTTCGCCTTCGTTGAGTAAAAACAAGATGCCAACTTTATCTCACGTACATAAGCATATCTCCTGGAAAGGAAGAAATTAAACAATCGCAAATAAACGCTTTATTACGAGAGATTCAAGGAGCAGTTGAAGTGGTTATGTTTGTAGCTTTAGTTTTGTATTTTGTTAGTTAATGTTTGTTTCTTAAAGCGAATTTCAGTTTTAGCAATGAAAATAATTTCGTAAACAAATTACTTTCTATCGAAAACCAAGTATTTATTTGAGAAAAATAGAAAATAATATTTCTCTTTCCCATCATATAGTTAGTTATTTATTTTTTGTCGAATGGCAGAATTCTAATGATACTTCGACCTTACGGAATTTGGCAGGTGAAAATCTGTATCATATTTTCAGTAAAGGAACATACAAAGTGGGTCGAAAAGGTACCTGGCATTATGATTTTGGAAAGATTATATTATGTTAGGCCCTTGAACGAGTTACTTTGATTTCTCAATTCAGAAACATTGATTCATTGCAGTTCACGATGTCCCCAATCAAACATCAACTTTTAGTTATGAAAATGATTCTGCGGTCAAGAACACCATGATGTTTTATCTAGTTCATCTACTGAATTATGTAGGAAGATGGTTGAGTTTTATTGAAGTTCTTTAAGAATTGTGGATTATGTATTCATGTGCAAGTCAAAGACAGACTAGAGGGAAAAACAGCTAAAAAGATTGTCTGCTTTCAGTCTAATTTTGTCTACAAATTAATGTCTCATGAGCATCTGCGGTTATACTTAATACTCATGAAACTATTTTGTAGGATGTGATATAATCATTGACAAAGATAAAGGAGTTTCAAGGATCCATGCAGAAATTATCATTGATGAAATGATCTGCATGGATCATTTAGAGAAGAAAGCTTCAAAGCTTTCCTCCAAAGTTCGAATAAGAGACTGCTCCAAGTATGGAACATTTATTAATAAGAATCTGGATTTTAAGGAAAATGTTCATGAATTTCCCAATAAAGAAGCATTGCTGAAGGATGGGGACCTGGTTTCGTTTGGAACTGGCAGTGCTACCTACAGGTCCCAAGTTTTTCCAGATTTCATCATTTCCGCATTGATCTATCTGTAGTTAATTATTTAATTTATCACTGTTGGTCTAAATTTTATGAAAGTGGCGTAACAATGTGTTTGTTGTTGGTCATATGCAGGTTTTCTTTTGTTCCCCTCGTATTTTTCAAGTGCTCATCCAAGCCTTCAGAGATGAAACAGTTGGAAGAAAAGATATCATCGATTGGTCAGTGAGTTACTGTGAAGACCATATGTTACACCTAAATCAGCATCATTTAGCTGTCTGCGGTTATATTTGAATATTAAATTTCATGGAGGCTAAATGTGATTTTATGATGAAATCTTGGATAGACAAAGTATTTCTGTTCCAGGAAATGAACAAATGTTTGATAAGGGACTAGAATATAATTGCACTTGAAAGGGTGGTTCGGCTACCGGTTTCGTCATTCAATTACAAGGGGAGGAATGTGATTGGAGAACTTATCGACTTTTTCAGTTTTACTCCACACATTGAGAAAGAGCATCAATAATCGCTGACCATACCGAACATTTTTGGCTTACTGTTTTTACCAGTTTAACTTTTTTCCTTATATAATTATCATTTAAAACATGATTAGTTATTTTGCACCATTACCATGATAAACCACCACATTAAGGCTGTGTTTGGATAGAAAGATTTTATTTGATAAAGGATTTGGAAGAATGAATACGATAATTTGGGCATAGAACTGTCTAGTTAAAAGTAATTCAAAATTAAAATTGAAGGATTTAAAGTCTGTGGATTTTTAAATTATGCCAATCATTTGAGTGATTTATAAATCTAAATCCACTAAATCCTTTTATCCGAATGCAGCCTAGGAGAATAATGTAATCATATCCAATTGTTTCACTGTCTTAATCATCATCTAAACCATCGTGCTAACCCAAATCAAGTAATTGAGGTATTCTTCGTGAGTTATCTCCTCTCTGTCTCTTCTATGATGTTAATATTTTGAAGTTTATGATTAATAAATTCTTCATTTAGGTGCGTGTATCAGTCAAAACTGGACTTCTCAATGCACCCATATGGTAGTCGATGACTTTATCCCTGTCACACATCAGATTATTGATGCTGTAGTGGCTAAAAAAAGCATTATCCAATTTAGTTGGATAGAGGTACAGTCACATCCTTCCTAGAGTTGATGTGTTTCATTTGCATTTCAAAATTAATATCTTCTAATTGATGAGCTTTTGAGTTCAGTTGATTGCAGGAAAAACTATTTGCACCGAAATACCCAGCTCCCTCTCGTAAGCATGTCATTGAGTTTCATTCCTTGTTGGATTACTGACAATAAGCATGCTGTAGTTGAAGATACTTTTATGGAACCTAACACATCCCTGGCCTAAATTTATCAGGTACTCTCCAAGTTTGATGTTAGAAGGGATACACGTCAAAGTTACGGACCCTCGATCTCGAGAACAATGTTTGAGAAGATACACTTTTCTGCTGGAATCTTTACAGAAGGTGGCTGCTCTGGCACTTCACAATAGTTTTTTTCAAGTAGCAGTTGGTTTCCATTTTCTTTTATATCCCATCTATTGAAAGAAAGCGGCAACACATTAATATTATCATATGAAGAAGTATGCATTTGACTAAGTACATTAGGAGTTACCGAATGAAAGGCAGTACATATACGTATGGACATTTATATGCATAATGGTAAGTGATATTCTAGTACATCTCTCCACACGATGAAGTCAAAATTTGTTTCATGTCGAGTATTTGTTGTTCTTTGACACAGAATACAAGGGCCGGGGGAGTCTTTTCTTAAAACGTCTAACTTCTTTTTATTAACATTCTGGGACTTGTTTTATGATTTTGAATGTGAGATTCATATACCGTGTCAATGTGTTTGTGGAGGTGCAAGTTCATGTCGTCATCTTTTTAGTTTTTTAGAATTTTCTCATAATTCTCATGGAAGGACAAGCCCTACTGGCTTTTTACGTTTACATGACCACCACCATATATAGCAGAGTTGACAGCTGTTATTAATATTTCACCAAAGTGTCTTTTATTTATTCTTTACCCGTCTCAGCTTCAAATATTTATGTTAATTTTGTGCTCAACACTTCATTTCCGTCCTTTATTTTCTGTATTTTTTGAAGTATAAATTCAAGGAAAAGCTGCAGTTATTATTGGATGTGGGTGGTGCAGAAGTAGTCTTCGTCGAAACTTTAGATGATATCAAGGTATACATCATTGTTTTCTCTTTCTTCTTTATCGCTCGTCAATAAACCATGTTACGTAGGAGTAATTCGATTCGTTTTTCTCACAGATCCCTTGTCTGTGCTGAATTAAGAAATTGATCTAATATTCTACAAAATTACCTACTGTTTTTCGAAATCTTGCTCTCTTGGTTTGCATCATATATTGAACAGTGGAAGGTGCGGTAGTCACCTAACACCTCAATTTTGTTTGTGGAACTCCATTATTTTCTTTGAGAACCATAAGTACTAGTTCAGAGAAGTATTCTTTGTCTGTAAGTGGGTTGTATCGTTCTATAAAGGTTAGTTGATAGGGATGGCAATGGGACGGGCGGAGGCGGAGGCGGAGGCGGAGGCGGGTTTGCCATCCCCATCCCCGTCCCTGAATTCCATCCCCACCCTCATACCCGCCTCGATCCCCGCTTTTTCGGGTTCAAGGAATCCCCAAACCCGAAACTTCGGGAATAAACTTCCAATCCCCGCCCTCATCCCCGTTTCAAAAGTATTAATATGGCAAGACGATGACGGATTCAGAAATTTTCTCCAACCAAAACTTATTATTATATATTATTATTAGTTATAATAATAATATCAATATTAATACTAATATCATTAATAATAGTATTATTATTAATATAAAAAATAATATTATTATATTATTAATATTAATAATCTTATTATTTTATTATTGATATTATTTTCGGGGGCGGGTTCGGGGATGAGGATAATAATCTCATACCCGTCCCAACTATATCGGGGATTTTAAAAAATCCCCGAACCCGAACCCGAAAAAATCGGAGATCCCCATCCCCGTTTCGGGTTTTCCCTGCAGGGCTCCAAACCCGTGGGAAAGTTGTCATCCCTATTAGTTGAATTTCCTACTCATTTACTCAAGTGGATGTGTTCTTTGCAGAGCTTAGGAGAAAAAACTGGCCACTTGGTGTGTGTATTTCCGACTGGATCAACGAACACCAGGAGTTTTCACAACTTTAGTTCTGTGCCTAGCGTGAAAGAGTTGGAACTGATTTCAGCTGTTTTTTCTGGGCATCTCGACCCTTCTATGATTATATCAGCTCCTGGTAAGTATTTTGCACTACTAATATGCTAATATTTTCTTATAATAGGATGAAACTGTTTTGTCGTTTTGGAGCTTGGTTGTGCAACTGTTTACGATGGGGCTGTGCACTTAAATTAAGTTGTTTACGGAACAATGTCTAATGAATGACTATCAAGGATTGGAGAACTGCGATCTTAATATAATCATAATGTAGGATATTTTCCTGTTCTTAGAGTCTCAGAGTACTGCAGCCCTACCCAGCCTGTACCAAAAGATACATCCACGTTCAAGCCTGTTTTGAGTTCAACTAGGCATGTGTTCTGTTTCAGCTTCAATGCTTCACTTTCTCGATAATGTCTTTAGCTTTGTGGAGCTTGACCTTACTCGACTGCCAGCTGCTTTGTCTTAGCTGCTTTTGAGTTCAACAATTAATTTACTCGTATAATTGTATTTATGCAGTGGTTGTCACATCTTCATGCTCCACAGATGAGACAGTTGTGGCAGATTCTGACGTAGACATGGAAACTGTCACATCTATCCGCAAATCCACTGTAGTTGATTTGATAGGGTCTGCTGATAATTCAAGCAAAGAAAAGATAACGATCCACAAGGTGGAATTGGCTGAAAGTGATTGCCAAGCAGGACCTGCTGTTCATGCCATAGAATATTTTGGGCAGTAACAGTGGTCAGAATACGGTCGTGGTCAAATCCATTGACAATGAAAGCCAAGGATTTATACCTCCCACTCGTGATCCTGATCATCCTGATAGTTCTTGCTCTAATCCTGCCAAGTCCAATACCGTTGCTGCCTCCTTCTCAAGGGATGGAAAAGATGGTGATGCTTTGAGAATGGCTAAGACTGAGAATCTTGATATTATATTTAGCCAAGATCTAATTGCTAGAGAGTATACACCACTATCTCATCATTCTTCAACTGATGGTGTTGCGATAAACTTCAAACGCTTCAGGAAGGTATTGGAAACAAGTCTTGAATTTATAATACACTTTAGATTGATGTTTGATCTTTGTTGTTTCTGTTAATCCAAATTATTTTTGGCAGTTCCCATACCCTAACACATCTCTTTTATTTCATCTTTTCCCACCTTCGCTCCCCGTATTTTTTTTAGGTGCACTTCCGCACATTGGTGCACACAAAAACTTAATAGCACTTGATCTCTTGAACTGCAATTCAATATGTATGTCGAAAATGTGGGTTTCTCTTTCATATATGGGTTGCCTGAATTGAATATGTTTTGGCTAATGTTTCTTCGTATGTATTTTAAATTCTTGGTGTTTTTTTTATTTTGGATCATTGTGGCCTGAACTTTAGATGGATGTTCCATCGGGTAACAGCTTCAACAACCTCGTTCCGTTTGCGAAGTATCCATATCAGTATGCTTCATTTCCCTGCTTCCGTTCTGCTTCTCCACTCCTTTCTTAAGTATCCATATCAGTATACTAAGAGATTAAATTTTTTTTAGCGAGGCCGACTATGGGAATGAGGATGTGGCAGAATCTATAAAATCGGAGAAAAAGCGCGAACAGATGGAAACTATTGCTGAGGACTTATTTAACTATGAAAAGGTGTGTGGATTACATAAAACATCATAAAATTTTACATGTGGAAATTTTTTACCATCGTTGATATGTGCAGGGTCGAAAACGTGGCGCAGCTGCTGCACTTCGTGGAGTTTTTACTCGTAATTAATTGAGGTATTATATCTAGACCCTGAATGTGTAAATGTGGTAGATATTTGTTCATGTGTTGGAGATCTTTCGTTTTTGTGCTCATGTAAAAGAGTCTTTTCTCAGAAATGTTGAAAATCTCGTCATATTTTCTACTTGTTTTGAAGATAGTTAACGAGGCTTAGCTTTTTGTGTGGAGAACAATGATGAGATTACGATTGTCGAACATTTTGTATTTGGGCAGTCTGCTATTGTTAAATACGGGACGCCGTGAATTCTCTGTTGATCGATCTTGCTTACTTTATGCAAGCTTTTAGCATACTCGTTGTTTGTATGACGTGTGTAGTGCGAGTTAATTTTTTGAAGACTTTTGCTGGCTCTTTGTATGAAACAATTTCTGTAAATTTCGACTTTTGAGAGGCAGATTTTGATCTGAAATTAGAAAAAGTTCTTGCTTTTTTCCTACTCAAAATTCCCAATTAGAACTTTAATTTTGTAAGAACTTCTTAAATCTAAAGTAATTGCTTAATCTTTTCCAGGTTAGAACATGTGAAATACAAACTTTTTCTTGCGTGAACTTTCAGATTCAATATTTTAAAAAGGAGAGGTACGTACAGTGTAATTTCTTATTAAAAAAAACAATTATTTTTCAAAGCAATAATCTGCAAAACCTCGTCAACTTATGCGGACCGTTACTTATTTGCCTTGAAAGTCCATCACGTGATTTCCTTTTTTATATTTTTTTTAGTTTCTTTACCTGGACTTATTAAAAATAAATTTATTTTTGTACGTAGGTTTTAAAAGTAATAATTAATTATCTTTGTGTATCCATATTTTAAATATGATGAGTGTGTGTTGTATAGATTATTTCTTGTATATACGCTTCTTATATTAAATTGATTTAATAAGTAAAATATGGAGAGCCAATGGTTGCACACCATATATATATATATATATATATATATATATATATATATTAAAAAGGTACTTTTGTATATTGGTCTATTGATATGTTATTTTTTTTGGTTGTTACATTCGTGTAAATTTGTTTTTAAATATAATGTTAAGAGAGTTAATTTTGAAAAAAGTTGTTCAAGTGAAGTTATTCCCCAAATTTCTTATTATTCCATGCTCAAACAGTAGGTGCACTAAAACAATGGATGAGTAAAGAAGCAAAGAATATGCGAATTTGTTATGTATATGTGTGTGTATATATATATATATATATATATATGTTTGACTATGGAAATGAAACTTCTTACATTTGCATTAAAAAAAAAGAGTTTTTATTTCTATAATAATAATAATAATAATGACTTATTCAAGGGGATGACTATGAATGCCAGCAGATGTGGTCACCATCATAGGTACTCAAGATATTGTGTTTGGAGAGGTGGATAGATAGGACTAGTACTTTCTCGATCAGGACCCTAGCTTTATTACGAGCCACGGAAATAGGATTGACTAGCGATTCCGAAGAAACTGGAGTTACATCTCTTTTCCATTTCCATTCAAGAGTTCACAAGCAATGCATTTATCAAATTCAAAGTGGATTCGGCCTCGGAAACGTTCTGATGTGATCAATCGAATCATTGCTATTTGACTCGGACCTGTTCTAAAAAAGTCGAGGTATTTCGAATTGTTTGTTGACACGGACAAAGTTAAAGCTTTTATTTGAATGCTGAGCACAGAAAAGATCTCAGAACAGTTTTCCAGAAGCGTTCGCGAATGCATACCGGAAAATGCAACAGAACGAGGACAGGACTTTCTTTCTCTATCTGGCATTCGAGGCTGAAGATGTATGAAACGAAAGTGCGCGCAGTGGCAGCCCGTTTCGAAGCCCTTTCTAGTTAGCGCTTTAGGTTGATTGCAGCTAGCGCGCTTGACTAATAAAATAAGATAGAAAGTAAGGCCCTTCCCGTCCATTGAGTGAGTTAGATTGCTCAACTTCGGGTACTTTCAAGGCTCACACTACAATAAGAGTCCTTCGCAGACCAAGAACGGAAACGGAAGCCTTTCGACTCACTTCCAATTCTCTCTTAAATAAAGAAAGCTCGCCCTCGAGCCCTGGGCCAGTCGGCCGGACTCATACTAATGCTAGGACTTGTCGCAAGCAAATTCGGAAATGAAAGAAGTTTACCGAAAGCCCTTGGTACTTGTCTGATCAATCACACTGATAGCTTCAATAGTTCACTGAAATTTTTTGTTTTTATTCTTTTCCCTGGCGCAGCTGGGCCATCCTGGACTGATCAGAAGTACGTAAGTAGGCCCTCCCCCTTCTATAATAGGGGGCAGTGCTACCTATAGAACGGGAATATTCATCCTCTCTTAAAGTCCTTTATGGATTTCGAGTCGGGAATAGAGCTGTGGCAAGCAATATGGATCGGCCTTTACTCTCTCTATAAAAAAAGCAAAGTGAGAACTTTGTTCGATTTTTTAGTCTATCTATAAGAGGAGATTATATGAAAAATGTAACCGATCCTTTCGTTTCTTTAGGTAACTGTCTCATGGTAGCCTGCTCCAGTCCCCTTACGAAACTTTCGTTATTGGGTTAGCCATACACTTCACATGTTTCTAGCGATTCACATGGACGAGTCTTTCTGGTAGGTATTCTTAAGTCTATCATATCTGTAACCTCTGATATTCACCTGTAGCTTGCTAAATCTCTATCATCTATAATGAAGTATTTATATGAGACGGACCCACGAGCTTTCGATTTGGATGAGGATACAGTTAAGAATATACTTGAACGGCTTTTTGTTCAATTTCTCGTGAAGTCAAATTCTCATCAGTACGGGTCAACGGAATAGCCCCCCGGCCTCGGATGTCCATATAAAGGATACGACGAGCATAAATATCCTCTTTAATTTTCAATATCGATTTATTAGTAAAAAACCTTCTCCAACTTTTGAATTGTCGAAACAAGAACTTTATGTAAGAGTTCATCAAAGGAGTCGTTCCCCATCCCGGAGCTACTTTACCGTATTCCGAATTCAATGGTTTTAATAAACTCCCTACAGTAGTTTCCTTTGTGACAGAAATCTACTCTATTGACTGATATTGATTATCCCATTTCAACGTGAAAGTCTATGAAAGAGGAGCTATTCTTCTTCTATAGAAAAAGGGAGGCACTAGAATTCACCCTAAAAGTCTCTTGTGACTATCTTGATGGCTTTTGTTCCCCTCTTTCGAGAAAGGGAAATTTGCATCAAAGTATTCTCTAGCTCTGAATCCCCAAAATATCCTATCTCTAGCTACATATCTTATCTTTGTTGCCCGGGCCTCAACTTCACCTAATGTGAAAATGTTACTGACCGAAATGTATTAAATCAAAATGGAAATCATTATTCCAACAATTATCTTAACCCTTGCCCCGTGAGCCCAAAAAGCGTGAGGGGCAAAGGGTATAACTGAGGGATGAGAGGTCCCCTCCCTTAGAGCTGCAACATTGAACCAATAGCTACACTGATATGCTCAATCAGTCGGGCTCCTCACCCGAGAAGCCCTCCCTCGTGCTGCTAGGCGAAGATGGCAGCTAGCTCTTACTTTCCCCCCTCGCCAAGCGAGTTGTTCCGCTTTCCTAAAAGCACATCTTATCTCATTTCCCTGATCAAACTAGAAGTTACCAAGGAACCATGCATAGCACTGAATAGGGAGCCGCCGAATACACCAGCTACACCTAAAATGTGAAATGGGTGCATAAGGATGTTCGTGAAACTATTCCTCAAGCAAGGCAGACGATAAGTCATCGAAGGGTTTGTGTGAATAATAGAATGGTAAACATTATTCATTTTAAAGTGTCCCACGGTGATATAACAAGTAAAGAGATCTATTCATTGATAAGAAAAGAAAAAACGTGAACGGGGGTTTGTCATCATCCAATTGTTTTCGAATGGGTCCATTCAACGATGTAAAATATCAAAATGTCATAAAAGAATCAATCAAAATGACTATCAAACTGATCTGAACTGTTTCAAAGACCCAACGTGCATTTTTTTTGCATTGGGCTCATTCATTAACTGATAGAAACATCAGTTAATCCGCCATATTTTTTCTTGACAGTGACAGAAAAATAAGATAAGGAGATGGCTCCATATGCTCTGATTCATTAATTGGCCCTTTTTGGCGTGAGTTGCTTAGTGTTAAGTGTATAGCCACAAAGAAATTACACAAGGCATTTCACACTAGCTTTTCGGAAGGAATAAAAAAAGCAGGCTGTTCGCAGAACGAGTATCAAGTCTTTCATAAATGCTTTATGGATGGTTCCGACGGACAATAGGACTTGGAATTCCCATCAGAAGGTGTCTTTCAGTGGTCATAGAAGAAGTCGTGTCCGCCCCGGTTCTAAACTTCAGTCCAATCAAATGATCAGCGGCTGCCAATATGTCTCGTGGTAACAAAAATGTATTGTTCTGGGATATATCAAGGCTTGTACAATGCTCAAGGCTCTCGGCTGAGTAGTAGGTTAGTTAGTGGGGGGTTTCGGGGAAGACCTATGTGGGGCACCTTTTGGGTGTGGGAATCTGATTCATTGATTTGATTGAACCTAGCGGGTAGCGCGCTACGGCTTTGAAGCTGACATGGGACAAGGCCTTCTTCTCCACTTCTTCGGATTCGGATGTAGATGTTTGGCTAAATGGTCGTCTCCATTTTCGTGAAACTATTCCTCAAGCAAGGCAGACGATAAGTCATCGAAGGGTTTGTGTGAATAATAGAATGGTAAACATTATTCTTAG
>NC_134559.1:909902-910656 GCF_025594145.1 Primulina tabacum
AGATATATCGAAGAGTTAGTGCTGGGCTAGCAGAAAATCAAAGTTTATCAGAAGCCTGGTCTAAAATTCCTGAAAAATTAGCCTTTTATGATTATATCGGCAATAATCCATTCGCCCCCCGCAGATCTAGAGAAAGCTTTTTGACTTCCTGCTGATCAGGAGATGGAACTTAGTTTACAAGTCTATAATTGCATGTAAGGAAGATTTAACTACACCGTGAGCAAAGAAAGGCTTGAGCTTGCCATCTTCTACGGAATCTTAGTACCGCACATACCGTAAGCTCCTTTCTTTAACCAAAGCAGATTGTTCTAGAATGGCTATTCCTCACAGGAGTGAGCGTACCCCAAGGCTCTCCTCTCTCCCCCCTTTTTAGCTAACCACCATCAACCCCATTTTTAACCAGGTCCAAAAATATGATGAGGAAAGGAGATCAGAAAGATACACGCTTTTATGTATTACAATAAATAAAAAAGGAGGTTTTTCAATGCGAGATCTAAAAACATATCTCTCCGTGGCCCCAGTACTAAGTACGCTATGGTTCGGGGCTTTAGCAGGTCTACTGATAGAGATTAATCGTTTTTTCCCGGATGCGTTGACATTCCCTTTTCCTATAAACATGGTGCATCTCTTAGTAAAGGGGCGTGAAAAGGCAGTGGAGACTTTGACCGAATGAATAGGGATATTCATAGTCCAAAAAAATACGAATTTAATGCAAAACTAAAATAGTTGGAGGACTCTTCTGACAAAATAAAAA